>NC_081416.1:147236980-147536980 GCF_949786415.1 Peromyscus eremicus
TGTTTCTGTTTGTAACAATAGAAACCATAAGACAGAAAGAAGTTGGTGGCAGGGGCAGGGATATTGAAGTGATAGCCTTGATCATATTTTTCTTCAGAGGAGTGTGGAGTTTGGGACTTTGTATTAGAAAAGAAGCTGAATGCTTTAAGAAGAATTTAACGGACCATACTAGTAGAAGCATGTAAGACAGTGGTGCTTAGAGTGATTTGAACTGTGAGGGTCTGCTTCAAGTGGTTTCAGAGAAGAATATTAATATGTAGCCTATAGACTGTTCTTGTGTTCTTTTGGTGAACATGCCTGCTTTCTGTCCTTGTCCAAAAATTCTGCCTAAGGCTAAATTGAAGAATTATGGATTAACAGCTTTAGCAGAGGACAATTCAAAACTAGCTACCATTGACTATGTTGTGTGGCTATTAGTTGCCAGTCTTATATAGATCTATAATGAAAAGCTGTAAGCTGAACAAGGAAAAATAAAAAATGTACAATTAGAGGAGGAAAGGAGCACTAGCAAGTGTAAACTGATTAAAGGAAAGCCTGATACTAGGTAGATTAAAGGGAGTGGTGACCTCAGAGCAAGACCCTACCTTGCTGAACTTCTAACTTGTGAAAAGGAATTAAAGTAGATTGAAAAGGAATTAAAGAAATGTTTAGGGAGATGTGTGGTGATGTACAGTTTTATCCAAGAACTCAGAAGGCAGAGGCTGGTGGATCTCTGAGTTCAAGGTCAGCCTGTTCAGTAGAGTGAATTTCAGGGCAGGTAAGTTTAGGCAGCAATGGAACCCATTGAAAATAGAAAGCTGGTGAAGATATAATTTGAACAAGAGGACCATATTCTAGCCCCAGCCAGCAGCAGAACTTGGCATCTTTGACCAGTTGCTTTTGGCTTTAGAGTCAAGGATACAACCAAGGGGTTATGGAATCTCCTTCCATGGCTGAGGGAAGAAGCATGTGTCGGGGATATCCCTGAACGGAGGTTTAGGGAGGCTACTGTGTGAATTTATGAAGATGAAGACTGGATTGCCTTGGAGACACCAAGATGTTAGAGAGGCCAGAGCTGTGAGATACCTGCCAAGGAAAACTACTAACAGGGAATGGACCAGCCCAAGGAAAAAGTGTGTGTTGTAGTAAAAAAGAAAAAAAGCTGAAAGGAGGTTGAGATCTGAAGAGCTCTTAGACATCAGACTAGGAAATCCAGTTTGTAGTTTGTCTAGCTGGGTTTCGGTCTTGTTTTGGTAAAGTATTTTCTTACTATTATATCTTTCCACAGAACCCCTCCTCCCTTCTCCCACCACCAGCCCTCTTTCCCAAGCCACCCCACATCCCTACATCCACCAAATTAAGGTCTCCCATGGGGAGTCAGCAGAGTCCAGCAAACTGAGCCTAGGCAGGTCCAAGCTCCTTCCCAATGCACCAAGGCTGTGCAAGGGGTCACACCACAGTAACCAGATTCCCAGAAGCCTGCCCATAGACTGTGGACAGATCACGATTCCTCTGCTTGAGTGCCCCCCAAACAGTTCGAGCCAACCAACCATCTTCCATATCCAGAGGGCCTAGTCCAGTCCCATTGGAGCTCCACAGCCACCAGACCACAGTTCATGGGCTTCCACTAGTGTGGCCAGTCATCTCTGCACGTCCTCCCAACATGATCTCAACGTCCCTTGCCTGCAGAATCCTTCCTCTCTCTCATCAATTGGATTCCCGGAGCTCAGCCTGGTACCTGGCTGTGGATCTCTGCATCTGCCTCCATCAGTCACTGGACAAAGGCTCTTTGATGACAGCTAGGTTATTTGTTAGACTGGTCACCAGTGTAGACCAGTCCAGGAACCCTCTGGACCACTGCCACCAGACCAAGATGGGGTCATCCCTGTGAATTCCTGAGAGCCTCCCCAGCACCCTGCCTCTTCCGATTCCCATGATGTCCTCATCTATCATGGTATCTTCCTCCCTGTCTTCCCACTCTGTCCCTATTCCAGCTTGACCCTTCCATTTCCCTATGTTCTCATCCCCCACTCCTCTCCCTCTGCCACTCTCCCACACCAAGTCTGCTCATGTAGATCTCATCCACTTCTCCTTCACAAGCTCATACATGTGTCCCTCCTAGGGTCTTTCTTTGTTAGCTACCCTCTCTGGAGTTGTGGTTTGCAGTCTGGCCATCCCTTCCCTCACATCTAGTATCCACTTATGAGTGAGTACATACTATGTTTGTCCTTCTGAGTCTGGGTTACCTCACTCAAGATGATACTTTCTAGTTCATCCCTTTGCCTGCAAATTTCATGATATCATTGTTTTTTACTGCTCCATTGTATATATGTGGCACATTTTCCTTATCCATTCTTCAGTTGAGGGGCATCTAGGTTGTTTCCAGTTTCTTGCTATTACAAATAATACTGATGTGAACATAGCTGACCATGTGTCCTTGTGGTAAGATTGAGCATTCCTTGGGTATATGCCCAAGAGTGGTATAACTGGGTCTTGAGGAAGACTTATTTTCAATTCTCTGAGAAACTGCCATACTGATTTCCAGAGTGGCTGTACAAGTTTGCATTCCCACCAACAGTGATGGAGTGTTCTCCTTGCTCCACACCCTCTCCAACATAAGCTGTCTTCAGTGTTTTTTGATCTTAGCCATTCTGATTTTAACAAATGGTGCTGGCATAACTGGATGCCAACATGCACAAGATTGCAAATAGATCCATATCTGTCACTATGCACAAAACTCAAGTCCAAGTGGATCAATATGTCAGCATAAATCCAGTTACACTGAACTTGATAGAAGAGAAAGTAGGAAGTAGTCTGGAATGCATTGGCACAGGAGACCACTTCCTAAATATAACATCAGTAGCACAGACATTGAGAGCGACAATTAATAAATGGGACCTCCTGAAACTGAGAAGCTTTTGTAGAGCAAAAAACATGGTCAATAAGACAAAATGACAGCCTACAGAATGGGTAAAGATCTTCACCAACTCCACATCTGACAGAGGGCTGATCTCCAAAATATATAAAGAACTCAAAAAACTAGACCTCAAAATACTGAACAACCCAATTAAAAAGTGGGGTATAGAGCTAAACAGAGAATTCTCAACAGAGGAATCTTAAATGGCTGAAAGGCATTTAAGGAATTGCTAAACACCATCAGGGTACTGCAAATCAAAACAACTCTGAGATACCATATGATCTTATTTTGATCTTGATATTTACAAGAGATTACATTTAAGATATTGAATGAGTTTCAGAAGGGATTTGAACTTTGGACTTTTAAACATGTTTTGGACTGATAGTCTATGGGACTTTTGAAGTTAACCTTCAAATTCTGCATTATGATATAGCTACAAGGGGCCAGGGAGTATATTGTGGTGGTTTGAATGGAAATGGTCCCTATAGACTCATAGTAAGTAGCACTATTAAGAGGTGTGGCCTTGTTGGAATAGATGCAATCTTGTTGAAAGAAGTGTGTTACTGCAATCAGAATTTGAGGTTTCATAAGCTCAAGCCAGGCCCAGTGTTATTCTCTCTTCCTGATGCCTGACAATCCAGATGTAGAACTCTCAGCTCCTTCTCTAGCACCATGTCTGCCTGCATGTGGCCAGGCTTCCTGCCATGATGACAATGAACTATACCTTCATAGTGTAAGTCATCCCCAGTTAAATGTTTTACTTTTTAAGAGTTGCTATGGTCATGCTGTCTCTTCAGAGCAACAGAAACCATAACTAAACAAGGGCTGACCACTCTTTGCTTAACACTGGGAAAAGCTAATTCTCCCCACTCCCAGAAGTCATTAATACCTTTAGTTCTTTGTCTGGGGGGTGGAATTCTGATATTTCTCCCTCTGCATTAGCATGTCCACTGATGTTGCCATTGTTTGGTCTTCTTCATGCAACCATTTCTAGGAAAGACAGTTTCACAGCAGACTTCATAATATTATGGTCCTTTCTGCCCCCTTTTTAGTGGTTTGAATAGGTATGGCCCTTAAAGTCTCATGTGTTTGAATGCTTGGCCTATACAGAGTGTCAATATTAGGAGGTGTGGCCTTGTTGGAGTTGGTGTGACCTTGGTGGAGGACGTGTGTCATTGTTGAGGTGGGCTTTTAGGTCTTACATGTTCAAGCTATGCCCAGAGTTGGATACACATTTAACTTCCTGTTGCCTGCAGATCAAGATGTAGAGCTCTCAGCTCCTTCCCCAGCACCATGTTTCCCTGCATGTCACCTTACATGATGATAATAGACTAAACCTCTAAACTGTATTCCAGCCCGAATTAAATATTTTCTTTATAAGAGTTGCCATAGTCATGGCATATATTTACAACAATAGAAACCCTACCTGAGACACCCCTCTCCCATTATGCTTCCTTGATTATCAGAAATGACAGTGCCATGGGGTGGTTTTCAAGGACAAAGGCAGGTGTGGAGTGGAGATAGCCTGAGTCTATGTGACAAACTGTTTGCTGTAAATAGCAGAGCCTATGAGACAAAGCGTGTTTGCTGTATATAGCAGAGCTGTCAAGTGAGCCTGCATAAACTTTTTGGAGCTGGACAACTAGAGAGTCCCAGATGCTGAACATGAGCTGTGTGATTTGCATTTACACTTCTAGATTTTTCATTTCTTTTGCTATTCTTCAATTCTTTCATTTTGGAGTAAGACATATTTTTTTGTTATTTTTCAAGAGTTAGAGTTAAGAGACTTCTGACATTTGAAGAGTCATTGCATATTTAATTGCTTAAAAATTTCAAGAGTATGGGACTTTGAAATTTTGACTGTATTTTATCTGCTGATATTAAAATGAGAGCTCAGGGACAAGGAATAGAAAAATTACGGCTTTAAGTGAAACGTTTGTGTGGGAAGTTGACAAATGGTGGAATGTCCTAGTTATCATATTGGCATATTGACACAGAATAGGATCCTCTGAGAAGTCCCAATTGAGAACTTTAATGTTTAATCTCATGGAGATAAATCTGAGGGATTGTCTTAATTGTTAATTAACTTAGGATGACTCAGCCTACTTAGGGCACTGCCATTTCCTTGGCTAGTGGTTTGGAGCTCTATAAGAAAGTTATCTAGCACTTGGGAAGCAAAGCTGGTGAATCTCTGTGAGTTCGAGGCCAGCCTGGTCTACAGAGTGAGATCCAACAGAGGCACCAAAACTACACAGAAAAACCCTGTCTCAAAAAAAAAAGAAAGGAAGAAAGTTATCTAAACAGTCACCTCTGAGATGCCAAGTGGGGAACATGGCAAGCAGTATACCTCCATTGTCTTTTAGTTCCTGCATGAATTCTCTCAGTGATAGATTCTGAAAAGTTTCCTTTAATATATATTTTTGGCCTTTTCCTATCACATTTGTTTTCTGTGTTCTATCATGTGAGCTTTCCTTCTTTTCACATAGCCCCACCTCCATTACATACTACATAGATTCATAGAGACATTAAATCATGTATCACATGCTCAAATCATGAGCCGCAATAATCTGTCTTCTCTTCATGTCACATACTAATTGAAACAGAGTGACTTCAGTACTGAATTTCAGAAAAAGAGAACAAAACACTCTAAAGTCAGGTTGTTTCCAGATGCTGACTATGAAATATAGATGTATCAGATTAAAATAAAATAATTAACAAAGGCCTCTCTACCTTTAATAAAAAGAAAGTGTTGTATGTTTATTGGAACATTAGTTACAGGTTCAGTACATGGGAGAGTTAGGCATCCAACAACAGATAAATGGATTATGAAATTGTGACAGTCACACACAGCATGTCATTCCTCAACTGTCAAAAGTGAGGAGTTCTTATCCTTGGCTACAATATGGTTTGAGTTATGCTGAATAGTTAGGAACTAATCTTTGTACAATCTCTCAAAATAGAACAATTAGCAGGACAACAAACATTTAAAGCACAAGCCTATGAAGATTTTGATACTCAGAACTTAATATTCTGCCCTCTATCCCAAAGTGTCATGCACATTTCATAATGTAAAACTTATATAGTTCATCTTTAGGCTTCACAAAATACATTTCCAACACTTTTTCAAGGCTCAAGTTCAATAGGAGGGCAGGATAGAAGATGGAATTTGGAGAAGGTTAAGTATAACACTATAAAAGCCTTATGAAAAGCTATATGGAAACCCACTACTTTCTCAAATAGATACATAATATTAATGGAGTTTTAATTTAAATGGAGTCACCATTTAACTCAACTGGAAGTAAGATCAACAGAAGGAGAAAACTATTGAATAACCTCATTTACATATGGAATGTATATTAAAGTGTCAATATGTACAGGCAGACTGCATGATATAATGGTGGTTAGTAAACCTTTGTGGTCATAGCAAATGGATAAATGTGCAAAAAATATGAAGTAACAAATATATAGGATGAAGTAAAAACAATTTATAACACAAGATCACTATGTGGTAAATTTGCATTGCATTCAGGAGTTTTTCCTATGACAGTTTTTGCTATATGGAGGAAAAGGAAACTTAAATTTTAAATGTATATACATATATATGTGTGTGTTTGTGTGTGCAAATATATCTATATGTTAGTGCATTCAAATTTAACAACCATTTTATCACATATCACACAGCATGATGATATACTCTTAGTTTGCACTCTCAATTTTACATTAAATTGCAAATATGGAAAGTACTGACCTCCACGGCAGAGTTATGACTTGAGGAGCAGAAGGAACTCACAGAGGCAAGGAAGTACTTTTTGTCTCGATTGGATTTTGAGTCAAGTAGTTATATTTATCCAAGCAAATTTACTGAATTATGCATTTGTTTAATCTGTGCATATCAGCTTTTCTTAATTATACTTTAAATTATCAAATGCAGTAGCGTTTAAGAATGAAATATTGTTTCATAGAAAAATGTTGCCTCACTCCATGTAATATTTTCTAGGCTTATCTTTTTATCCACATAAAAGGCTGAATATAATTCCATCATGTATATGTACCACATTTTCATTATCCATTCATCCAATTGAAGTCATTTGAGTTGTTTCCATTTCCTGGCTTCTGTGAAGAAGGTGTCATTGAACACCGGTGAACAAGTGTCTGTGGACTAGGATGTTCAGTTCTTCAGTCATATACCAATTAGTAGTATAGCTGGGCATATGGTAGATACAATTTTAGTCTTTGAAGACTCTCCATCCTGTTTTCCAGAGTGGCTACACAAGTTCACATTTCTACAAGAATGAATGAGGGATAGGTCTGCTTTCTCCACAACCTAGGTAATATTTTTTGTTCATTTTGTTTTGTTGTTGATGTTGATTTGAAATGTGCTGCCTGGGATGACATGAAATATCAAAGTTGTTTTAGTTTGCATTCTTCTCATTTTTAGGTTGATAAAGACATTTCAAGATTTTATTAGCAATTTTTATTTTTCTCTTGAGAACTCTCTGTTTAGGTGTTAGTCCATTTTTCAAATGGTAATTTGGTTTTTGGACTCTTTATTTTTGAAATTCTTTATATATTATGAATATTAATCCTCCATCTGGTGTATAACTGGCAAAGATTCTCTCCTATCCTGTGAGTTTCTTCTTTACCTGGCTGATTGCTTCCTTAGTTGTGCAGGAGTTTTTTAGTTTTATGAATTTTCACTTATCAATTGTTTGCCTAAATTCCTTAGCAAATCGAGTCCTGTTCACAAAGACAAATGCCACATAGTCTCTCTAATCTGTAGTTCCTACCTCCACACTCTCAGATGTGCATATACAATATGGAAAAACCACAATCCAGAAAAGTATAAAGAGACCATATGTTAGGGGGATTGGGAGGCAATAGTAGGATAGATATGATGTGAAGTGGGAATTGGAATAATAGGGAGGGGATCTGATTGGTGTGGAGAGTGGAAGGTCAATAAAAGAAGAAAGAAGAGGGACAGAGACAAAAAATAAGAAGGTTGTTTGTTGAGGCCTTAAGGAATTGTATTGTTTTATATTTCCTTGAAATTATACATACACGAATATATATTTATATGTGTTTGTATATATATATATTCATGTACACATATACATGTATAAACACACACATGTATGCAAACATATATATATATATATATATATATATATATATATATATATATATATATATATCTCACATCTTACAGGAGGTCACTTGGGTTGACAATAAGCCCAGAGAAACAGTTCCAGGCATGAGACACCTCTTTTTCAATGGTTGGTCAGGATAGACTCTGTGACTTTCAAAACATTACAGATTATAGATCAACCATTGGTCGTTTCTTAGTTTTTTAGGGTAGGCCACTATTGATGAAGACACTTCACATTTAGGACAAAGGACTCAAACAATTTGAGCTAGAGCTGACCTCTTTCCTGCATTATGGCTTCCTGGGTTCCATAAAATACTATACAAACTGCCAAGGGAAGGAAACGATTAAACAATCCTACCAAGCTTCAATAATCATGACTCATTTTAAAAAGAAAAATGTAAACACTCATAACTCAAGTTATGGATGCTATGCACTTTTGGGAATAATGTAAATATGACAGAGGTTCAATTCAAGAGGAAATAAGTTCAATGACACTCACTGGAAATTTTTTCATGAGGGGTTAGACAGTCACAGAGAGACAGTCAGGGCAAAGACAAGGGAAGAAGAGGGAAGACATGACTGTGGAGTGCTAACCAAGTCATTGGGAAAGGGGGAATCTGCAGATAGTCTCTCTCCACCTTCAAGTGTGCTTGGATGTTGATGTATAAAACCTGACCTTATTCTTTCAATGCTGAAGACGACAGATATTTGAAGTTCTAGACTCAAATGGGTGAATGGAGATTTAGAATAGGCAGTCTTAAAGATGCATATTTGTTTACTAAGGAATTTATATAAGGAACAGTTTAAAACTAAACATATATTTTAAAATATGAGGCTATTGAAGGAAACTGAAATTATTGGAAGTTCAATTATTTCTCAAGCATTTAGAAACACCCTATAAAAATAGGGACATTACTATTAAATACAGTATTCATTTAATCTTTATCATGTTCAATGACCAAAGAAATCCTGATCTTCCCTGCATTGCCTTGGGCCTTCTTTGTAGGGAGTGGTTTGTCTATAGTGGGACCTGTCCAGGCCTCAAGTGATTTGATTAAAAGGTTTACATTACATAGGTTCACATAAGGCAGCTTTAGGGAGCTTCAGTCAGTTTCTATTTAACAAGCCTCATTTCAGCCAATTTCTACAAAATGACTGTTTTCTCAAACCAGTTGAACAAGGTTGTGAAAATGGCCCACACAGATAAGGGCCAAGTTGTTTCTGAAAGCAACTGTGTTTGATCAAGGACTCACTCAACTACTACACAAGGCTGTTTCCTGCTGTCCAGTGTTTCCTGAAGAACCCTTCTCTCCATCTTCTTTCTCAGGAGTGTCCTGCATGGCTCTCTGCAGAAGAATCTTCAGAGACTGCCTCTGGAACCTGCAGTGCCTAATGGAGCCAACAAGGAAGTAAATGATGGGGTTGGCACAGCTGTTAACACAGGACAGGAAAGATGTAAGTATATAACTATTGCAAGAGAAAACACTAGGCCACTTCCCGCTTGATAGGAAAATTATCCAGTACATACCAAAGGGCAGACCAAAGAGTAAGAAGACCAGCACTGTGAGTGCAATGGTCACATACAACCTGGTCACAGGAATCCTCTGTGAGCCGCAGAAGATCCTGACCAACAGGGCCAGGTTGAATACACAAGGAAACACAGATAGCACTGTTATAAATACAAAAGTGGACAAAGCAACAGTCCAACAGAAATAATAATTGTAATCACTAAGCAGTAAACTGCAAACAAACCACAGCAGGCTTAACAATAGAGTGAAGGCCCAGAGCAGGGCACACACGACAGATGACATGTATCTTGGTCGTTTGCAGTGATACCAAATGGGCCACAAAACAGACAGACATCGCTCAACACTGATGACTGTAATCATACATAAACCTGCAAGGTAAGCAAAGATTAATATATGGGTGAAGTATGGAATATGGAAGTAGCTGACATCAAACAGTGAAAGGATTTGTCTCAGGAAAAACACAGTCTGAAAGCAAAGGTAGAGAAAGTCAGCCCCAGCCAGGTTGAGGACATAGACAGAGAAGGCATTCCTGTGCACATGGAAGCCCAGAAGCCACAGCACTATGGCATTTCCTGCCAGCCCAACCACGCAAATGATGACAGCAAGAATATTGAAGATTTTGTACATGGTGTCACAGTGTAAGTTTCCAGTGTAGTAACTTCTATTCATTGTTGTGTTGTTGTCAGTGATCCAGGCTGGGATGGATGGACCCACGCTTGAGAAATTTCCACTGGTATTTCTGCAAAGTAAATTGAGATATGAACACATGAAACTTTCTGTCAAGACCACCTGGCTATGTGGCAATGTCTGGCACAGGTTCATAAGGAGGAGGAGACAGACTTGCAGAGATTACATAATTTATCAAACCCCCACAGTGCTAGAAACTTCTTTAAATCCAGTTTGTACTATTCAGTCTATCTGCAGACCAATGCTTCTAGTGATGTTGGGGTACTTAATGGTTCTAGTACAGTTGCTAAGCATCTTATGCTGTGTCAGGAAGAGACAGAATTCTGAAACTAACTGTCTTTCCATTCCAGGGCTGTAGTTCCTTCTCAGGTGTAGGAATATGGGAGATCCTGGCACAAGCCATAGCTGCCCTCAGACAGTGTAAGGGGTCTACCAAATGGGAAAATGGAATCCTGAATGAGAGTCATGAAGGGAATGGGACTTGTTATGAAGACCTGTGTCAGAACAGTCATACTTCTTGTGCTAGAGGGACTGAGTCTTTATTTTAAAATTTGAAAACTAGAAGGACAAAGCCTTGAATGACGTCAATCAAATCTATGTTTGTGATTATGGCACCAGTATCCTGTTCTCTACAGGGTTACAGGGGAGAGTTAAGAACTATAACAAATGAGCTAAGGAACCATTAGTTCAAGAGTAGTTCAAAATTTGGAGTAAATGTTCTGGGTTGTAACTTGTACCTACATGCAAAGGCACAGGTCTCTGGCATGAAAAGTGTGGCCTGTGCTGCAGAGGAAGCTAGAGAGCACCTCCATTTGGGAACAGTGTCCCAACCCCTGGGAAGAGCTTTGAGATCTATACATGGATGCAAACAGTCTGGAAAAGAAAGAGAGCAGTGAAGCTGGGCAGGTAGCATCATTTAGAACTTTCTTTTCACTGTACTCTCCCATACATACATTCTCAGTTGGTTTCTATCTCTCACCCCTAAAGCCACAAAGACATTTGAAGAAAAGAAAGCTTTTCTTTCCTACACTGACCAAGGGTGCAGAATACGGGGCTGTTCTTGTGCTATCAGTAGCTTAGCCTGAACAGTAACCATATAGAAAACTTTGCATCACAGAATCCTTCTGGATAACTTCTTATTGTAGACAGAGACTTTCATGTAGGAGAAATCATCTGAGAATGTCGAGACAGAGCTCCAGACCCAGGGAAAGCATCCAGAAGACGTTACAAACTAACCTCACACAAGGGCTTTGAAAAAAATGACCCAACAAACTCAGCTGTGTTCACCAAGCTCATATCATTCATTCTTGGAGCATTGATCTCCCCATAGTAGCACAAGGTTTTAATCCAGGAAACCATCTGGGGTATCAACAACTTAAAATAATCAGACTGTTAGGAGGTAAGCAGTTTACTTAAACATATTGAGCTTGCTGCTGATGGTAACATGGCAGTGGTTGGTACAATTGTTCACCAGTGTGCATTTCAGCTTCAGAAACAGGAAGCCAAAATAGGATCCACTCATCTTCAGCTCCCATTTTGACTGGTTTTGCTACTCAGTGTTTTTCTAGTCAGTGGAAGACAGTGGTGCTAAGGATGACTTGAAATGTGGAGACCTGGCACAAGAGGGTTCAGAGGAGAAGAATGTTAGTATGTTCCCTAGACACTATTCTTGGGGTATTTTGGTGAAGAATATGGCTGTTTTCTGCCCTTGTCCAAAAAATGTGCCTGGGCCTAAACTAAAGAGTTTGCATTAATTGCATTGGCAGGGGAAATCTCAAAATTGTCTAATATCAACTCTGTCTTGTGGTTATTAGAGTTCACTCTTAGGCAGATCTAACATGAAAAGAAATAAGCTGATCAAAAAAAGTTATAAAATGTAGAATTTGAGGAGAAAAGCTGCACCAAGAAGTGGAATGCAGCTAAGTCCTGTGTTCAAGGATATAAGCAGATTAATGAAAAGCCTGATATTAAAAGGAATAAAGGGTATGCTAACCTCAGGAAATAACTCTACTCAGTTAATCTTTCAATTTGTGAAAAGGAATGAAAGAATAGCTTACATCCTGGCATAATGGTATAATCCTTTCATCTCAGCACTCATGAGTCAGAGGCAAGAGAATCTCTGAGTTCAAGGCCAGCCTTGTCTACATACTGAGATTCAGGACAGACAAGCTTAGGCAGTAAAGGAAACTATCAAAACCAGAAAGGTGGTAAGGTATAATTGAATGAGGGAGCCAGGTTACCGCCAGCAAGCAGTGGAACTTGGCAGCTTTGGCCATGTGGTTCCAGCTTTAGAGTCAAGGATAGAAGGTTATGGAATCTCTCTCTGCAACAACAGAAAGTATGTGAGGCCAGGCATGTCTCAGGAGTGTCCCTGAATATGGAGGCATAGTGAGGCAATTATGCAAGGCTGTAAATGTGAAGCCTGGATTACCATGGAGATCCCAAAATGTTGGAGATGCCAGAGCTGTAGGATACCTGCCAAGGAAAGCTGCTAACAGGGAGTTGAATCAGCTCAAGAGAAAGAAGTGTGTTGCCCTCAAAAAGTTGAACAGTGTTGGAGATCTGAAGAGTGTTTTGACATTGGACATGGAGATGAAGTGTTTAGAGTTTGCCCAACTTGTTTTGCATCTTGCTTTGGGCCAGTTTTCCCTCACCATGCTCCCTTTCCTCCATTTTGGAATGGTAATGTATATCATGTGCCATTATATGTTGGCAGTATGTGATCTAGTTTTTCATTTTGATTGTAGAGAAAGCTCAGTTAAGAGATTGGCATGAGTCTTGGAAGAGATTTTGAACCTTAAAACAAATTTGAGATTGTTATGTCTACAGGGACTTTTGAAGTTGGATTAAATGCATTTTTTTGCATTATGATAAAGATATAAGTCTATGGGTCCCAGGAAGTGTAATGTGGCAATTTGAATGAAAATGACCAGATAGGTTCATAAGGAGTGGCACTATTAGGAGATATGGTGTAGCTGGTTCTGCCCCTTACTGGACACTGAAGTAAGAGAGCTGGCCCCGATTATAACGTCAGAGCTTGCCCCCCCCCACTTTGGAGGGATTGCCCCACCACTCATCATGGTTGAGGGAGAACTGACCCTGATGGCATAGGTGTAGGGAAGCTGACTCTTCCCCTCAACTGAGGGATGGCCCAAGTGGTCTGGACTAACCAGGCCAACTACCTACCCAGGCTAACAGCCAGGCCTGGGCTTGTCCCACCCTAACATCTACCCAACCTAGGACCTGCTAGATCTGGGGAAGTGACTGGTCCTGTGAAATGATACCCACAAGATTTCAGTGACTCCCAGTGGCCTCAGGATATCCAAGATGTTTTTCAGTGAGAATCCATTGATGATGGTATAGCATAAACCAGAGGCCTTGAATCAGACCAATGACTCTTGGCAATGAACATTTTCAAGTAAAGCTGCTTGAACAAAAGGGTTTACTGTGTGACACATTGCAACACCCATTGCTACTAAGATGAATGAAGAGGTGTTGGAGAAGCTGGAAAGATGGAGGAACTAAGAGGTTTTTGCTTGTTTTCACTACCTCACTTTTTGAGACAGGGTTTCTCACTGAACATGGAGCTCACAGTCTCAACGGCTGACCGGTAAACTCCATGGATCCTTGGTCTCTGCATCCCCAGCACTGGATATATTGTTATGCCCTGCCAGACCTGGATTATTCTGAAGGTGGGAATTCATGTTATCATACTTGTACCACAGTTACTTTATAAACTAATCTGTCTATCCAGGAAAGGATTACCCCCTTGACAAACTTGTGTACACCAGAACACTCTGTGCCTATTAGAAGTGAATAATGGAAAAGCACAGGAGTAGTACTCACACTATAAGCAGAATAGCAGTCACAATTGTGGATGAATAAAATCCTTAGCTAAAAAAACTTGTGAAACAGCAGGAGAGAAGTCAAAAGGGACTGAGAATGGAGGTGGTGGACATCAGCTACAGTCAGCATAAAAGTGGTGATGGTAGCGTTTACCTATAACCCCTGTACATGCTTTCCTTAATCAACATTTATTGTGATGTTGTCTCTTGGGAGAAACATGTTCAAATGTACAAAAGGGATTTCCTGAAATCACATTAATATCATATCCTTGTGTTTTTCTCTCTGCATCTCTTCTGTTGTTTTTCTCTCTGTTCTCTGCTCTACTTTCTCCTATTTTTCAGAAGATACCAAAAATCTCTCTATGATCCCATGCTTGAGAGACCTTCAGGACCCTTATAGACTGTCAGAGAAGCTAAGTCCATTTATTTCTTTCTTAATGAATTATCTGAGTTTTTAATTAAAAGGGATTCCCATTTGCATTCTATCTGCTCAGATGACAAAAACATTACGAGAAACTGGAGATTCAGAGATGAGTGGAGAAATGCAACAGGCTGTGTCAGGATTTTATAGGAACAACCCCCTGCTCCTCTGTGTGTCTTCCCTGCACTGACATGTTGATGTGGCTGAGAGTCCTTGACAAGAGCATGTTGCTTCCCCTTTAGGTCTGAAGAATAGCAATGCTGTAGTTCTTTTGTCTGGCTAGGTGCAGCTGCAAACTCATGCATAACAACTTTCTTGGTAAGGTATTTTCTACAATTCTGTATTTGAGTAGCCACTCTCATACTATAGCAAATAAGAAGTATATTTCCCTGCATACATTTCAGCATAATCTTGTTATTTTTAGTCAAAATGGGTGAGTCCCCCACCTCTTTGAAGCATATGAGAGAAATGATCTGATGACAGTTAAATCTAGAAACCTCATGGTGGAAGATTTGCAAGCGAGGAAGTTTTTCCTTCCATCTTTCTCTCTGCTCCCTGATGTGTCACAGAAGTGCCTTATCTCACCCATAAGATCTGTCTTTTTCTCTAAATTTCTTTTTATTTGAAGCAGTTGGTGACATTTCAAGGGTACAATAGAGCAAAATGCAAGATGCTCGTATTTCTTATCCTTCTCCTGGTCAGCTGTGTACTGATAACCACAGTGTTTCTCTGTGCATTTAGTTATCCCCTCTTACTACAGACCTATAACTATGACCTCTCTTCCCACCATCCTCATCCTCTCTCTCGTACTACAGTACCAATTCCTTCTGCTGATTATTGGAGCTAAGGAGTGGACTTCTTTCTTCACCCTCTTGCTTTATCATTATCATCTCCTCTGTCCCTAAGACCTGTGATCTTTTTAAATAAAGAATACCACATTTCCTGTGGCATTCTTCAGTTATTCAAATTCTAACCATCTCTTTCTTCTTGAATGCAACATACAAACTTTACAGATCAACTTTGAGAAGAAACAATGAGCCTGTTGTACAGGGTTTTGTCCTAGAAAACAAAATATTTTTATTACCTTTCTCCTTGAAGAAATAACAGACATGAATATGAATTATTTTGGAGAAAGTAAGAAAAGTCTGTTTAAGGCAGTTCATCTCTCTGCCTCAAAAGGAAGCATCTCTCTCATTCCTTCCCAGGAGGAAGGCCTGGACTCTACTTGTTGCATTTTGTGGTAGCCACACAATGATACAGATATAGAGAAAAACCCCACGACAGTAACTCTCTGAACATTCTTTGAATATATCCTTACCTTTCTTCCATTTTCAGGTCTAGAGGTGGAGAGCTGACCAAGGCTGAAGAAGGCCCCTTTACAGACTGTTTCTAGATTCTGCTTCCTTGTTCTGAAATTGGGATTTGCCGTTAGGAGCTGAGTAAATGTTTTAGACCTGGGTGAGCCTTTTAAAAATGTTGAGCAGACCTTGTGACTTTCAGTATGTATACAAAGAACAAGTTACACACTGGAAACCTTTGAGTCCATATTCCCACTAAGATGTTTCTTGGCATCTGCCCCATTTCCTCTCTCTTATCAGCCTCTCCCATCCAACCCTTTTAGGTCCACCTGTGTCCAAATAATTAATTACTCTTCCCTCTTTTATGGACCAACTCCCATGATAGGTTGAAACATCAAGTAGTATCACCTTGAGTTGTGTGAGTGCATAACTCAATCATAATCAGATCATGCCTCAAATATCAGCCTCTACCATCCTATCCTAACTGATCTACCTACCTGTAAATATTTTTGTTCTCTCCATTAAGGGACAATCCCCACAACAGCTAGCTACATCAAAAGTATATGATGAGGTTTGCGACTGTATAACTGAAGCATAACCAGACCACACAGCCTTGCAGTGTTCTGCATGGTGATGCTATGTTACTCTTGGTACTTTTTCCACAACAGTGATGCACTCAGTGTGGGTTTTTTTTTTCAGGCACATTCAAGCTGACAATCCTTCTGAATCCTCTGCAGGTATCCTAAGTTCTAATTCTCATCCATCTTCACACTTTTATTACTAGTGAACCAGCCTGCCTCTGTCTTAATCTTCAAGGTCAACTGATAGTAAAGACATACTAGGTTCAGTCGTGTTTATAATTAAACCTCTGCTTTTCAAAGACTGGATTATGTCTCATCTGAAACCATAAGTAGAAATAGTTCTGTACTGCCTGTTTCAGGAATGACAATCATGCCTTTGTTTCAAAAAGTAGTTAATAACCATCTTGCAACTTTGTTTCAAAAAGTCACGTGACTACCTATTATTACCTTGTTATGACTTCCTATTGTGATTACATGTTTTGACAACATGCTATGTTCTGATCCTGTAATCCTGCCTATTCCCCCTATTTGGAAACCCCCTACCCATGAGGTGTATAAAAGCCTGCCTTCCTCACATCCAATGCTGAATTCTTAAGCCCCATCTTAGGGGGCAGCAGCTCATGTACCTGAATCAAATTCTTGCTTTAATGAATTGCTTTCTTTAATTATTTTTGCCATAATTATTTGGGTCAGTGGTCTTTCTTCTCCCATCTTTGGGATTAATACTAGCACCTCTGAACAGAAAAGTTATTTTTATTTTATTTCATCAGTAAAAAGAAATGTGTTGGCCCACCTGTCTCGTGAAATGCAGATTTCAGCATGTGTACCAGTTCATATAACCTACTTCATAAATTTGTTAATCTTTATGTTCTTAGAGTGTAAATGCTCTGAATTTTTAAGTATTTTTTCTACGAATCAACTTTATATTCTTCTAATCACAGGCACCTTTGGTTCATTCCCAGTTTTTTTTTTAATTTTATTTAATTTGGAAGACAAGAGGGACAAGTACATTGGAGGTCATGGGAAGAATGTTGTGCTTTGAATGTGGCTTAACTATGTCCACCATGTAGTGGACATTTGTTCAGCAAAGATGATAGCTTTAGAAGGGTCTGTGGGACTTTCAAGGGGTGAAACCTAAAGGCTGGTCCTTAGGGGACTTGGTCCTGGGTTCACATGTGACCTATAGTGGTATTTGAGAGTTTTCATAAAAGGAGCATGCCTGGCCTTACTTGGGTCTCATTGCTTCCTGTATGGAGATAGGATCTTTCCTCTGCATATGCTCTAACATCTAGCCTTGGCCCTGTCCAGAACCCAGTAACACATGTGATGTTCAAAATGATGCAGTCTCAGTGGCGTCTGCAGTATAGGTTATTTTATTTCACCAACATCAAGTACTCTTTCTGTCAATGTATTATATCAGTGTGGGGGTTCACATGACTACAGGGTAGGTAGAGGGTACACCAATACATTATCTACTACTTTACAACTTTGTTTATTGTTAATTTGTTAATTTACTCTATAATTAATTGTGGTGATACTGTGTTCCCCAATATATCATGCACCTAATAAATTTATCTGGGGTCAGAGAACAGAACAGCCACTAGACAGACATAGAGCCCAGAAAATGGTGGCACTCACATCTTTAATCCTAGCCTTGTGGAGGCAGAGATCCTTGTGGATCTCTGTGAGTTCAAAGCGACACTGGAAACAGCCAGGCATGGTAACTCATGTCTTTAATTCCAGGAAGTAATGGCAGAAAGCAGAAAGGTATATCAGGAGTGAAAACCAGGAACTAGAGCTGGTTAAGCTTCTAGACTTTTAGCAGCAGTTCAGCTGAGATTCATTCTGGATGAGGACTCAGAGGCTTCCAGTCTGAGGACACAGGATCAGCTGAGGAATTGGCGAGGTGAGGAAGCTGTGGCATGTTCTGTTTCTCTGATCATTCAGTGTTCACCTCAATACCTGGCTCTGGGTTTGTTTTTATTAACAAGACGTTTTAAGATTTATGCTACAATTAATTTATATTAGAATGTTACAGAGCAATGGAAAAGTCAGTGTGTGGGATTGAATACCTACATGTATGTCACCATCACTATGAATGCATTATTTGAGTGGTAAAGGAGGTGGTTTGCTAGACCCCAAAAAGAAATTATAAGCATTCATTTATTCCATTACAAATTAGCAATATTTAAAAATTTGTCATGTTTTTTCTACTAGTCCTTTGATAAAGATAAATAAAATATAGAAAGAGTTATAGTTTTTCACTTGCATTTCTTCTTCCATGACCTACTCTATAATTTCTCAACATAGTAGGAATTATTCTCTTACACATGCAACAGGATGCTTAAAGAAAAATTCATTGTGAACCTTGAGTTATTATAAAGCATATTTCTTCTACTGGTAAGAAACTTGGTAGAATGTGAAAACATGCATCATAAACTAACACAATGATCTATTAATATAAATAATAACCAGGTGCAAGTGGCACACAGAATCTGAGATATCTTATAACATGTTACCTTAGTCCACCCTCTACATCACATATATAAAAATTTGTAGTTAATTTTTATCTGAAGAATAAGTTTTGTAACTCATGAAGCAGAATCTCATCCATGTTTTAAATTTTGCGGTATACATAAATGCAGACACAGAAATAGAGATATACCAGTCTTAGGCATACTCGAAACTCTGTATCCTACTTCAGAGAGAGTTGCTCATTGATGTCTATTGTTGGTCTCTTCACAATTGCCAGGAAATAGTAGAAGCCTAGATATCAATCACTTGAAAGAAGGATGAAAAAGTTGTTCATATACAAACGGTATATTACTCATCCATAAAGATATGAAAAATTCAGGTAAATGAATGGAGTTGGAAATGACCCTTCTGAAGGAGAAAACCCCACCAAAAACTGTCAATGTCCCATTTCCTGTTGTGTATGTAGATAACACATTTGATCCTTCAGATACATTTCTTTAAATTGAAGTATCTATATAATGCAGGATATTGTTAAGGAGCTGTGCAGGGAGTGGGGCATGGGAATTCAAGAGCAGGTGTTACTAGGTGGAAGGAGAATAATGGGACAGAAAGTTGGAATTGGACAGAAGATGGGAGGGTGGGGTAGAGACAGGGAACTGAGAAGGATACCTAATATTAAATATCTTTCAAAAAGGCACATAGAATTCTACTACCATAGTCATATCCATATATATATAAATATTTATAAAAATAAATATATATTTATAATAAATAAATAAATGCACACACACACATTTATAAATGGAGTTGCTCTGCAATGGAGGATACAGTATCTCCCTAGACAATATAGGCTGTCAAATATGATACCCAGTGCTTCTTATAGGTTACAATTTTTTAAGTTGTTGATCAGTGGGATTCTATAGGCTCCCAACCCCCAAACACTACAGGTTATTGCCAATGCTATTGATTGCTCTCTAGAACTTGATGCTAAGACCCTATTGATGAAGACAGCACACACTTGAGTCACAGACCATCGTAGCTACAAATTTTTCTATGTCCTGCCCAGCCATGAGGTCTCACAGCTGCTTATAAAATAATCACCCAGAGGCTTATATTATGTATGGCCTATGACAGGCTTCATGCTGCTAGCTCTTTCATCTTAAATTAACCCATTTCTATTATTCTGTATATTGCCATGTGTTCCGTGCCTTTACATATGTCCCATTGCTCTTTGAGTGGCAGTTTAGCATCTCTCTTTACTCTCCTTTCTCCTTCCACTATCTCTCTTGGATTTTCCTGCCTGGCTCCATCCTGGCCTGCCATAGGCAGTGTAGCCTTATTTATCAACCAATCAGAGCAAAACATATTCACAAAGTACAGAAAGACATCTCTTTACTGTCTAATCAAAAAGGAATGTTTTAAATTTAACATAGTAAAGTTACATATAACAGAATAGTTATCAAGCAAGAATTACAGTTACAATGTTTAGTCTATTTATATTTGGCAAAATTGGAAAATATTCTACCATCTATCCTATTTTTGTAAGTCTAAAAATTTATATCTAATTTATCTTTTATCATAAACAAGGAGAATTAAACTATAACTATCTAGTCTTCAACTCCATCAAAGACTCCAGAAGGATGTAATGTTACTAATAACAGGGATATCAGGAAGCCTGAACAGTGACCCAGAGTTCCTCTGCAATGTTGGGGCATTCATCTTCCACCTAAAGGCCTAGCATATCTGACAGACTTATCTGTGAAGCAGGATTTTTGAAGGACTGTCCCACCTCGTCTTGGTGAAGTTCTACAATCACTTTTTTTTGTGTCCTGCTTGTCCACTTTGTACAGCATAGTGTCAGCAGTTGAGGCAAGGGCACTTTCTTTGTCTACATGGCTAGCTTTTGCCATAAAGAAAACAAACTCCATATGGAGTTTCTTCGATGCCCATCATCCTCTTTGAAGTAATTGATGATGCTAGGAGCAGACTTGTCTCATTGTCAAGAAAAGTCTAAGTCCTAAAAACATATTTTTTTCTTTTGGTTTTTCGAGACAGGGTTTCTCTGTGTAGCTTTGCGCCTTTCCTGGAACTCACTGTGTAGTCCAGGCTGGCCTCGAACTCACTCATTCAGAGATCCGCCTGCCTCTGCCTCCCAAGTGCTGGGATAAAAGGCGTGCGCCATCACCGCCAGGCTTTCTAAAAACATTTTAAATGCCACATTCTGAAGGTCGTTGAAGTGTTTGAAGATTGCTATCTGAAATATATCTCTGTATATCCTTGAAAACATACCTAAGATGACCATAAGTTTGCGATTATAGATGACTATTAATTGGTATTTCTTAATTACATATTTCATTATTAAATGAGCTGCATAAACATAATACCCTAAACAAGAGTAGAAATATACATGCAGTATAACAAAATTACCTTTAAATTTGTATCAATAAACTAAAATCCGTACTGATGTAAAATACGTAAGATTAACAGTTGTTTATTTGGATTAAAGTAGATTTAATAATCTGTCCCAATACCCCATCATTTTTATATCATAACCCCCCTCCTTTTTTCATAAAGAGATTGACTATGAACAATAACAATTTGTAACCAAACTCCCAAACAAAGATAAATATTCATAATCCATTTTTGGTATTGTGGGTGTAGTTTTCTAGGCTACTTCTTGCTGATTGGGGACCTGGTAGACTTTCAGGGACACAAAGAAAATTTTAGGATTATAGTCAAGTCCTGACTGGAGTAGTCTGTGAGGCTGTATTCTCTGAGCCATTTGCCTTGAGGCTGTTCTGGACGTTGGATCATCTGGAGATCTCAGGGGGTCTTTCTTGATGGAACCATATTAACCTCGAAGGAATCTACAGCTTCTCTTCTTATGTGGAAAGAGAAGGAAAACCTCTTTTCCAAAGCAACATATCCTTAGACATAAATTTTGAAGTAAAGATACCTTAAAACATATATATGTGTGTGTGTGTGTGTGTGTGTGTGTGTGTGTGTGTGTGTGTTTAACTCAGCAGCCTGAGTTAAGTACAATCAAATATCTCTCTCCAGTTAAAAATTCCAAAGACAACATAATTCAGACTCTCTGTGTAATTTACATCTTTACATGGCTTATTATATTTTTTATATATTATTTTTAAGACTTTTATTTTTGTGACTACTATATCCTTTCTCTTCTCTCTCTTAAGCCTACGTACCTTATTATACGCAATGTAAATTGTTCAGAGTTTTATTCCATCTGGATCTGTCTTATTGTGAATCTGTATCCATTTTTTGACCATCTATTTAAACTGCAGTTTGGCTAGGACTAAAGCTGTAACACCACTGGCTGCCAGCCCCACCCCATTAGGATTTTTAATATGACACAGGTACTAAAGAGTCATGCTTATCTCCCCAATTCTGGGAAGCAGTATTAAGCAGTATACCTGTGTTTTTAAGCCTGCAGCTGTGCTCCTAAGCCAGCAGGCAGTGGCTGGGAAAAGCCTCTTTGTATCATGGCTCAGCCCATCAGAGATACCAGGAATCCTCAATGTTGCTGCTGAAGCCCGTTATGGCCAGGGGACATGTCTCTGTACTGCAGCCTACCCAGAGTGACATGAATTAGGAAGCTGTTCTTGTCTCCATTTTAGAATCCCTTTTATAAGTTTTCTCAGGTTTTCAGGTGGAAATTCTTGCTATCATGTTTGGCACCAAAATGTAGCTGGAAGTTTTCTTGTGTCCTACTCGGCCCTGAGCTCCTCGAACCACTTATAAAATAATCACTGAGAGGCTTAATATTAATTGCGAATTATTTGGCCTATGAATCAGGCTTTTTGCTAGCTGTCTCTTATAACTTAACTCAACCCATAACTATCAATCTATGTATTACCATATGTTCCATGGCTTTATCTGCCTCCATCCTGATCTGCCATAGATAGGACAATGCAGCTTTATTTTTCACCCAATCAGTGCAACACATATTCACAGTGTACAGAAAGATATTCCATGGCAGAGCAGGGAGAAATCAAGTTGGTGTATTTTGGCTTAGAGTTTGAAGGGCTCTATCCCACCATGACAGGGAAAACACAGTAGCAGCAGTCTGAGGCTAGCTGGTCACACTGAATTGACAGTTTGGAAGCAGAGAGTGAGTAAGAAGAGAGGCCTCCCCAGCAGTGACCCACTTCTGTGAGCAAGGCTCCACCTGCTGAAAGTGATAGAGGATTCCCATCTGCCACTCTGGCTAGGACCAAGTGTTCAAATGCAGATCATCTGGGACACTTCACATTGAAACTGCCACAGTCCATCACAATAACTCTAAAATTATCCCCTCTCACTCCAACCTGGAACATGGAGGTGCAGTTGACATCAGTCCCCTTCCAAGCTTTAGTTCCCCAGGTTCCAGGAAATTGTATGACTGAATTAAAGTTTCAGTTTTCTTCCAGAGACCTCAGTCTTCTCTTGTGTTTGAGAAGCACGATATTTGTCTTCCAGTTCCTGCTTAAATTTCTGTCCTGACGGTAGACAAATCCTAAAAGGTCTTATTTAATAAAAACCTGGAGACAGATGTAGGTGTGAAAACCTGAGAGATCAGAAGATTAGGAAAAGCCACAAGCTAACTTAACCTCACTGATACCTCCGTCTCCAAAGAGACCTACTTCCTGTATACCCATACCTATATGCCTTTCTGTTCTGTTCTATCATTTGCTCTCTCCCTGCCCAGCTCTGTCACTTCCTGTCTGTCTGTATAGACCTCCAGACCTCTATGATTAGTGCTGAGATTAAAGGTGTGGGTCACCATGCTTGGCTCTGTTCCCTGTGTGGCTTTGAACTCACAAAGATCCAGACAGATCCCTGCCTCCTGAATGATAAGAAGGAAGGCATGTGCTACCATTGCCTGACTTGTATGTTTACTATAGTGGCTGGCTTTTTCCTCTGATCCTCAGGTAAATTTTATTGAGGGACATAGTATTTTGGAGAACACAATCCATCACCAAATTTCCCCTTTTTTTGTCTAAAATAAAAGAGTTATGACTAATATAAGAAAAACTAAATACAATAAGTATAACAACTATATACAATATATACGGACAATGAATACATCTATACCACAATGTCTAGTCCATTTACATTTGTCAAATTCCGTGAAAATATTCCATTCTATCCTATTTTGGTGAATCCAAAATGTACCTAATTCACTTTCTATCTTATCTTGTATTACCAACAGAAATCTTTCCTATGATGTCTTTCAAATTTATACACTTTACACCTCTTAGTGAGTTTCTTTTCTGGAATATTTTAACAAGAAAATATATAATATCTAATCTTCAACTCCCTCAGAGTCCCAAGAAGGAAATAATATTATCTAGTAAAACAGGAAGTGCAAATAAGTGACTTCCAAAAAATGTGAGTTATGACAGAAACAGCCTCTGCAACATTGGGGCATCATCTTCAGCCTACAGGCTTAGCAAATCTAACAGACTCATTTTTCAAGCAGGATGTATGCAAGGCCTACAGCTCGACCCCACATTTAGTGTGAGTATTCCATGTACCAGATAAACTGTGTCATGTCATGATTCAGGATTTTAAATTCTGGAAATTGCTGGTGCTTTTAGAATTCAGCTTCCCATTTTTCTGTTTGTGAGTGGCTTCATCTCCTTTATTAAATGCCAGTCTACCATAGAGAGGCCAGACTGAATCAGTTTATTTACTCCTTCAAGAATAACTGTCTCAGCTACTGTTCCACTGCACACCAGGAGCCATTGGCCCACTGTCTGTTCAGCTGCCTTCAAAGCAAGGCAGCTTTGTTTCTTTGTTTATGGATTGCAAAGGCCAATTCAGTAATGATGCCATATTTCCCTGGCCTCAGAGGATGCCTGTTGAAAAAGCAAAGTGAAACCATACTTGTCTTGGTAAGGATCAGCAGTCCTTTGTTTTGTGTCCTGCTTGTCCATTTTGGACAGCATACTGTCAGCAGTCGATGGGAGGGTACTTTCTTGCCCAGTGGTTAACTTTTACCCCAGTGAAAGTTAATTCCATGTGGAGGTTGAAAATCAATAATTCAATGCCCATATCTTCTCTGATGTAGTTTGGTACTTCCAGGGGCAGGCATGTCTCATAGTCATAAAAAAAGAAAACATGGCAAAATTGAATGTCTTCTCAGGATGAAAACTCTGAAGAAATTTGGAACAGGAACATGATACCCTAAGACAGCAAAGGTGATATATTACAGCCAGCAGTTTACTGAATGACATAACCTCTTGAATTTATGAATAAAACAAGCACATCCCCCATCCCTCTTTTCTTCATCATTGTGCTTGAAACCTTAGTAAAAGTAATAAATCAAGAGAAAGAAAAAGAACCATTCACAATTTCTCCTTTTAATATAATAGATTACGTACTTAAAAAACACAGAAACATTTGATGCTCACAGAGTATCATAAATTCAAGATGGGAACAATTTCACAGCTTCATGTTTAGTTTGTGTTAAGCCTTGGTATTCTCTTTTTTAAGGAATGAATGTATACATGCAGATATAGTGTTGGATGATTCGGGTGATATAGAAAATAAAAATGCAAAAGCAACAGAAGATATTAGAACAGGCACAGACAAAATGATGGAGAAATGCTTGATTTTCCTAAATATCTTTTGTGGACAGTCCTGAGTATATTCAGAATTATTTGTGCATGCACAATAATTGATGTTTGCTGGCAGGACATCAAAATAAAGATGAAAGACAGCTTTATTGAGCAGCAGGAAGCACTTAGGTACACAGCATGACAATAGGAGGGTCATCTGAGATGATTGCTCAGCAGAGGATAGAGGTCATCTGTGGTGATATTTTATTTGTGCTGAAATGTGGTGATATTTTATTTTTGCTTTAATAAATAAAGCTTGCCTGGAGATCAGAGGAGGAAGCCAAATTCCAAAAACATTAGCAATTTCCAGAGCTTAAAATCCTGAATCATGACAGGACACTGGCAGAATTCAAGTTATCTGACACATGGAATACTTGCACCAAATGTGAGGATGAGCTGTAGGCCTTGCATACATCCTACTTTACAAATAAGATACGCTAAGCCTGTAGGCCAAAGATGATGCCTCAACATGCAGAGAAACCTCGGGTGACTGTCAAGGAATCTAGCTGTTTTTGTCAAAACTCACATTTGTTTTTTGAAGTCACTTGATTGCACATCCTGTTTTACTAGGTAATATTATTTCCTTCTCGAGTGGCTGAGGGAGTTGAAGATTAAATAGTTGTAATTATAGTTTTCCTTGTTCAGAAATTTCAGAAAAGAAACTCATTAAGACGTGTTAAGTGTATAAATTTTAAAGACATCATAAGATAGTTTTCTGTTGGTAATACAAAATAGGATAGAAAGTGAATTAGGTACATTTTTGGACTCACCAAATATGATAGAATGGAATATTTTCTCTGAATTTGTCAAATGCAAATAGAGTAGACATTATTGATGTATTTACCTTGTATATATTGTATACAGTTATTATATATAGTTTTTATTATATTAGTTATAACTGTTTTTCAATTTTTTATTAGAAAAAGGGGAAATATGGTGTTGTTTTATTTGTGCTTTAAAAAATTAATTTGCCTGGAGATCAGAGGAATAGGAACAGCCATTAAGTAAACAAAGGAGTCAGGCAATGCTAGTACATGCCTTTCACCTATCACTTGGCAGGCAGGAATCTGTTTGGATCTCTGTGAGTTCAAAGCCACACTGGAAACAGATCGAAGTGTAGTGGCACATGCCTAAATTCCAACACTTGTTAATCATGGATGTCTGGAGTTTTGTACAGACAGACAGGAAGTGACAGAGCCGGCAATGAAGAGGAAGTGATGTAGCTGGACAGAGAGAGCAAATCAGATGTCAGAACATCAGGGTATATAGGCGTGGGTAGACAGGAAGTAACTTGCATTTGGAAGCTGTAGAGTTGGTGAGGTGAGGTTGCCTGGTGGCTTTCCTTATCTCTCTAAGGCTTTCATCCCCATATCTGGCTCTGTGTTTTTTATTTAATAAGACCATTTAGAAATTCATCTACAGTCATCATCCCTCTAAGTAAATGCTTTTCCCTGATTGCACTTCCATCATAGGTAGGAACACCAAGCATTATGAATTTGCATTCTGAGGATTTATTATTAAGCAACAAATTAATCATTGACCTAATCAATACCCTTCACAGCCACACTGAATTTAAACTTCTGTTTTCTTGGATCCAGAGGGTTTTTTTCTTGTTTTTGTTTTTGTTTGGTTTTGGAGAAAGAACATAAGGGTGGATAGGGAGCAAGAGAGGATCTGGAAGGCCTTGGGGATATATGAAATATGTTTAAGTTAATAATAATAAGTAATCAAATATATTTCAGTTAAAAATTATTTTAAGTAAAAAGTATTAAGAAGGAAGTGACAAGTTTATCTTTCATTATCTGTAATATTGTTTGATGCTATATTTATATTTATATTTTTATTTATATATTTATATATACTTATATTTATATTCCTAATGATATGTAGGTATAGTTCATTGTTTAATTACTCTATGTGTTTTATTGAATGAATATCAAATTTATGTATTCATTTTCTTATTCTTGGATAATTAGGCTTATTCAGCTGTCCATAATTATTTACAATATAATAACAAACACTAAACTTTTTGTGGGTTTAGTGAACTTTATTGATGGTATTCAAGAGAGTAGGGATCGCTAAGGCCCTCCCTTTCTTCTGGGATTCTGGGATAGAAACTGTGAGGGAGATGCTCAGTGTTAGAGGCTGAGTTGGTACAGGGACTGCTTCATAGTCCAGGACATCTCTTGCTCTTGTGTTCTTGCTAGGGTAGGTGGTCCAGGCCTTCTTACTCCTTGGAGACCATGTAGGCCATGAGATCCACTGTCCTGTTGCATTAGCTGTATTCATTATCATACCAAGAAATTACCTTTACAAAGTTGATATTGAGAGCACTACCAGCCCCAGCATCATAGATGGCAGAGTAGTTATCACTGTTAAAGTGGCAGGAGATATCCTCATTCTCAGTTTAGCCTGCAATGTCCTTAATGGGCCCTTGGATGCCTGCATCACCACCTTCTTGATGTCATCATATATTTGGAAGCCTTCTTCAGGTGACATGTCAGAGCTATGTCAGACAGATTGTGGATAGGAAGACAAAATGGCATGCAAGTGAGCTTCTGATTGAGCTCTGGGATGACCTTGCCCACACCCTTATAGCACCAGTGAATGCAGAAATGATGTTCTGGGGTATCACACCACAGCTTCCCAGAAGGACCATCCACAGTTTTCTGGGTGGCAATGATGTCTTGGATTGCCATCATGAGTCCTTCTCCAATGCCAAAATTGTCATGGATGATGTTGGTCAGAGGGACTAAGCAGTTGGTGCTGTAGGAATCATTGCTGACAATCTTGAGTGAATTGTCATACTTCCCATAACCCATATCCATCACAAACATGAAGGCATCAGTAGAAGGGGCAGAGGTGATGACCCTTTGGGCTCCACCTTTCAAGTGGCTCCAGTCTTCTCTACTGGTGAAGACACCAGTAAACTTTACAACATTGTCCCATCCAATATGGGCAGGCTCTTGCTCCTGGAAGACGGTGGCAGTCTTCCAGTTCTCAGCCTTGTCTGTGTATATATGATAATTTCTAAATCTCTATATGAATATTTTCAACTCTCCTAAGTATCATCAAACTGAATAGCTACAAAAGTAATTACTACAACTATCACAGTAACACTAGCTACTTATAGTACCACCTGCATATGTGGTGATATTTTATTTGTGCTCTAACAAATAAAGCTTGACCTAGGGATCAGAGGAAAAGGTCAGCCACTATATTTAATATTGAGGTTAGGCAGTGGATGCACATACCTTTAATCCTGGCATTTTGGAGGCAGAGATTCATCAGGATCTCTATGAGTTCAAGGCCATACTGGGAACAGAGCCATGCGTGGTGGCACACACATTTAATTCCAGCACTAATTAACCATAGAGATCTGCAGGGTCTGTACGGACAGACATTAAGTGACAGAGCTGGTCAGTAAGAGCAAGTGATGTAGCTGGGTGGAGCGAGGAAGTAAGATAGCAGGGCATAGAAAGATATATAGGCATGAGTATACAGGAAGCAGCTCTCTCTTGGGCTGAAGATTTCCAAGCAGTAAGAACTTGTGGCTATGGCTTGTTATATTCTTTTGATCTTTCAGCTTTCATCCCAATATCTGGCTCAAGGTTTTTTATTATAAGACCTTTTACAATTTGTGTTACATGTATACTTTGAGATTGCATTATTTTCTTACATCTGTGGTGATATATATTTTCCATTTAATTTTTGTTAAGCTTAAGAGCGTGAAATAGTATCAGAAATACATACTCCTCATTTAAACATTAATAATAACAGAAATAGACTCTCTGAATCACATTCTTCAGATACCACCACATCCCAACCTCACTGTCTAATTATGTTTATCATTAATATCTCTGAATACAAACTTTTTTTTGTTAACTTGTCCATATGAAATGGATCTTAAGATTTTTCACAAGAAAGGCAGTATTCCCCACATGGAACACATTCTTGTTCCTCACTCTCTTTCATGAACACTGCTCTTCATGTTCTTATAAATTATCACAGCACATATTCAGTATCATTTTCTATGATTTCCCTCTTTGTTCTTAAAGCAACAATTATTTTATGCTTCTTAAAAATTTTTTAAAATGTTATTTTATTAAAAAAAGAACAACAGCGTCATCTTTAGTGGTTGTAGGTAGAATACCATGATTTGGATGTCAATGAACTCTCTCCAGCTTGAGAATAATCTAATGCCCTCTTCTCTGCGTTGCAGGTGCATTCACTCACTTACAAACCCCCCACAATTTTGATTAACCTTTTAAAAAGAAGTTATACAGATGTAAAATATGTATGGGAAAGTATTTATGATATCCATTAAATGTTAAAATTAAAAAGGAACACAATGAGATGCTAGAATATGGAATATATCTTAGACTATAATATAAAACATAAAAACACCCATCCACTAGAATATAAAACACTGATGGCACGAACTTCTGCTAAGAAGGAGAAGCAGGAATGCTCACATACTATGGATAATATAAAAAATAAACTACTCAGGAACTTATAAAGCCAGGTAAAATTTCCTAAAAGTACAAAAAAGAGGCTTATTATAAAACAAAATAGATGACTCTCTTTGCCTCATCTAGAAGTGTACAAAATATTCTTTGTAGGTAAGTGAATAAGGAAAGAGTGGACTATCCATATAAAGTTAATAATTAATCATCATTAATAATAAAAAGCCCACCATGAGAAGACATGTTAGAAGCCTAAATGAAATCTGAATGAAGTTAGTCTAATAGATCCTCCTGCTGTATCAAAGCAATAAAACAAAGCATTGGAAGATATAAATCTATAGTGAAAGAAAATAGTAATTATCAGGAGCCATTGCAGGAAATCAGGAGCCATTGCAGGAAATGAGAGAATACAAAATGATTTTAGAGCATCAAATCTATCCTGCAGGAGATCTTTAAAGACAGATGAATATTGTTCTTCTTTATGTGTATGATTACACAATAGATGGTTTAAAAACTCAACAATTAAATGAGGGGTTGATCAACTTAGCTGGGATTGATATAATGTCAACTATCATCTTGATAATTCTTTGTTTTATCCCTAAAAATGTTGATTGACATGAGTGCCAAGAAACAGCCCTTAGAAAAAGTTACTAGAGAAACTCTTGACATTTTAACTGGTAAGTTAAAAGTCTTAGAAAAAGTTACTAACACAGATAATAGAGATATTCAGATGAAGACAGAGAAATTGAAAGGAGAACCAACCTCACCAATACATTATAAAATTAGAGAGGAACAGTCTAATGTTATGAAACAACCAACTTTAATTTATCCCATCACCTTACTGGAACACCTTTCAAATGACAGGTATTCCCAAGGCTATGTAAGAGATGACTGGATTCCTGTTGAAATATTAGAGTTGAGGAGATTTAAGGAAGTGATAATCTCATATGGTATGCATTCACCTTTTGTAAATCAGCTGTTAAATTCATGGTCAACTAGTAATAGAATTGTCCTACAACACTGGAGAGAATTTAATATGGTAGTATTGGAATGTGGTCCTCAATTACAGTGAAGGACCTGGTAGAAAGATGAGGCTAGGACCATTGAACAATATACAGTTATAGAAACAAATACATAGTTTTAAAAAATAAAGACTTTAAAGAGACAGTAAAATTAATATAAAAAATAAGCCACGTAAAGATGAATATTACACAGAGAATCTGGATTGTGTTGTCTTTGGGATTTTTAACTGCAGAAAAACATTTGATCATAAAAGATGTTGAGTTAAACCAATATGTATATTTTAAAGATACCTTGACTTCAAAATTTGGATATCAGGATATGTTGCTTTGAAAAAGAGTCTCTGCTTTTGTTCCCACAGAAAGCTAAAGGCTACGGATTTGTTCCAGATTAAGATACATCAGGTTTGACCAGCAAAGACCCCCTGAAAGGTCTCCGATGACACCATGGCCCAGATGATCCAACATCCAGAATGGTTTGAAGGCAACTGGCTCAGATGATACAGCCTCATGGACTATTCCATAATTCTAAAATTTTCTTTGTGTCCTCATAAGATACAGCGCCCCCCTCCAGCAGGAAATAGTAAGAGAAGCTACGCCCAAATTCCCAAATTATATGTAATTTTACTTTGTTAAGGTTAGAACCTTCCTTTTTGAAAAAAAAGGGGAAAATGCTGTGGGATGGTCTGTATGTCAAGTGTGTTGCTGATTAGTTAATAAATAAAACACTGATTGGCCATTGGCTAGGCAGGAAGTGTAGGCGGGACAAGGAGGAGAATAAAGCTGGGAAGTGGAAGGCTGAGTCAGAGAGACACTGCCAGCCACCACGATGAGAAACAGCATGTGAAGATGCCGGTAAGCCACAAGCCATGTGGCAAGGTATAAATTTATAGAAATGGATTAATTTAAGCTGTAAGAACAGTTAGCAAGAAGCCTGCCACTGCCATACAGTTTGCAACCAATATAAGTCTCTATGTTTACTTGGTTGGGTCTGAGTGGCTGTGGGACTGGCAGGTTCGAGAGATTTGTCCTGACTGTGGGCCAGGCAGAAAAACTCTAGCTACAGAACAATGAAGTAGGTTTAGAGGTATAGAAATCTCCCAAAGTCAACTTCTTGCAGAGGAAGATTATACTAATGTATAAAGACAGTCTCTATATGATGACCACAACCTGACTCTTTGCCATGCAGCAGCTTTGAATGCTTGAGACAGAATTGAAGATGTCAGAAAGAGAACTGTGTCATTTACTAGGACCCAAAAGAAAGCTTGACTGATCTTTTACAAAGACTGACTTCAGTTTTAAATATAATGAAACAAAATTCAGAATAGTTGTATCTTTGGCTTTTAACAATGCTATTTCACAATGCACAAGGCTAATTACGCTTTCAAAGGCAAGATCAGCAACTGAACAGGCAATGGACCTATAGCTTCTGATGTGCAGTGGAACAGTAGATGAAACAGTTATTCTTGAAAGAGTAACTAGTCTAACATCTCAATGGCAGACTGGCATTTAATAAAAGAGATGAAGCAACCCACAAGCCAAGAAGAATGGGATTCCGAGATGAAGCCACCCACAAGCCAAGAAGAATGGACAGCCGAATTCCAAAAACACTAACGATTTCCAGAATTTAAAATCCTGAATCATGACAGGACATTGGTGGAATTCAGATTTATCTGGTACATGGAAAACTCACACCTAATGTGAGGTCAAACTGTAGGCCTTGTGTACATCCTACTTCTCAAATGAGTCTGTCAGATATGCTAAGCCTATAGGCTGAAGATGATGTCCCAGTGTTTTGGAGAAACCTAAGATGACTGTCCAGGTAGCTGGCTGTTTCTGTCAACTCACTTTTTGGAAGTTGCTTGTTTGCACTTCATGTTTTATTAGGTAATATTATTTCCTTCTTGGGTCTCTGAGGTAGTTGAAGATTAGTTTTCCTTGTTAAGAATTTCAGAAAAGAAACTAAAGAGTTGTAAGTGTATAGATTTGAAAGACATTATAAGATAGTTCTCTGTTAGTAATATAAGTTAAGACAAAAAGTGAAACAGGTACATTTTGGACTTACCAAAATAGGATAGATAATGGAATATTTTCTCTGAGTTTGTCAAATGCAGATGGACTAGACATTGTTGAGATATTTATTGCTAGTATATATTGCATATAGTTATTGTACTTATTGTATATAGTTTTTCGTATATTAGTTATAACTTTTTTCTATTTATTAAAATAAAAAGGGGAAATGAGGTAGTATTTTATTTGTGCTGAAATGTGATTTTATTTGTATGTTAATAAATAAAGTTTCCCTGGAGATCAGAGGTCAAATAGTCAGCCATAAATAGAAGTTAGCAGGTACCCTTAATCTGATTACATGGCATGCAGAGACTCTGGGTGGTCAAGGACACAGCCAAGCATGCTGACATATGCCTTTATTTCCAGTACCAACCATAGAGACCTGGAGGTCTGTATAGACAGGCAGTGATGAGGAAGTGATGTGGCTGGGCTTAGAGCCAATGAAAAGGCAGAATACGAAGGCAATGAAAGCACAGTTTAGACAGGAAGAAACTCTCTCTTGGAAGCTACAGTGTGGTACTAAGATAAGATAGTCATGGCTATTCAGTATTTCTCTGAATTCTTTGGCTATTACCCCTGTATTTGGCTCTGTGTTTCTTATTTAATAAGACTATTTAGAAATTCATCTACAGGGCAGGGTTTTGTTTTTGCATTTCCAAGATAATAAAGGCATCCATCTAAGGAATCTGAAGACCACTGGACAAATGAGACATCTGCAGCAAAAGACTGAATCATCCAGAGAAAATGTCCCAAGAAAAAGAGTAAATTGGCCTATTGGTATATCCCATTTCCAATAGGATAAAATTTCATAAATCTTCCCAAAACATTTGTTTCTACTGTTTTTTATAGACACATGAATCTAATGGTCTTTTTGTAGTCCCAGTTCAATTACAAATTAAAACTGGCTTTGGAGTTGGAGCATGGCTCTCTCCTTCTCTAAACTCAAGCATGCTTGTTAAAAGAAAAATCCAAAATCTACGTCTCATGTTGGAAGAGCTACCTGATATATTACAGAAGGAAAACCAAAATTAAGGGACTATTCTATTGCTACTAATCTCACGATCCTCTGCTTTTATTTTGACTCTTTGAAACTTTTCTTAAGGTATAAATATTATCTCAATATTTATAAAATTGATATGCATATATTTTGAACCTTTTGTATAATATTAATAGTCATATAGTGTACTAATTCTAGAAAAAGTCATACAGCTTCCTGTACAAGATTTCAGGTGTGAGTCTCTATCAGGTAACTAAGAACTAAGTTTTTTTACTCTAGATTTACATAACAAATTATAGTCCTTTACCCTCTTTGAGATCTGCTGCATATGACATTTGAAATGTTTAAGCTTTCTACAGTGATCCACAACCATGCCTAACAGTGACCATTGAAGTGTCTAAGAAGAGGATGGAGTCCCAGAACAATGATTCCACCTGGATTGTGGTAACACCACCAAGCTGACACACACCACCCAAAGATATACTTTAGACTACAAATTGCTCAGGACAATTTTAAGGTGGCTAGCTGAGATGGTCCAGCTTCATATACTACTCTATCCAGGAACTGAGATAATCTCTTCACTTTCGCATTACAGGACTGGACAACAAATGATATAGCTACCTCTCCCAGGACTTGACAATTACCTCATTTATTCAGGGTCATCTAAAAATGCTATCATCCCCAGACAGCATGAAGTAACTTAGAGAACATGATGCCCACATTCCCAAGAGGTGAAGTGGACAGTTTTTGGTCATTCAGTAGGTTGTGGATATTTGTCATTGTTTAGGGGGTTGGTTACAAATTATTATTGATAGTGGTCAGGAAAAAAGCTGAACAAAGACTTTAGATTCAGGGATCTCATTCTAAAAAGAAAAGGGGGAATTTAGACATAGGATAAATGGATAGATTTATACTTTTAAACTAAAAAGCAATTATTAGTCTTAACTACTGTACATTGGTAAGGATTTTTGTATATTGATACAAATTTAAGATTACTTTTATTATACTGTATATATGTTTCTACTCTTGCTTAAGATATTTTTGTATATTGATACAAATTTAAAGTTATTGTAGTTATCACATAATGTACATACAATTCTAATCTTGCTCTAGGTATTGTACCTATGCAGCTCATTTAGCAATGTAATGTAAATTTCTAGTCCTTGAATGTTATTACTACAAAGTATTTAGGATAATAAAGAAATTCAGGTTACTAGTGAGTCACCTATCACAATCAAACTTTTAGTCATGTTAGGCATGTTTTTAAGGTCAAACAGAGATTCAGTTTAGATAGACAGGTGGTCTTCAAATACTTCAGGGATCTAAAAATTAAAGTATTTAAGATGTTTTGTTACATAAGGTTCTTTTTTATGATAATGAGAATGTCTTCTCCTGGAAGAACCAATCTATTTCAGAGAAGATGATGTGCATCAAAGAAACTCCATACGGAGTTAACTATTTTGTGACGAAAGTTATCCACTGGGCAAGAAAGTGCCCTTGCCTTAACTGCCAATAGTATGCTGTCCAAATTTGACAAACGGCACACCAAAGAATGTTACTGCCAAACCTTGCCAAGACAAATTGGGACAGGTCTACAAAAATCCTGCTTTACAGAAAAGTCTGTCAGTTATTATAGGCCTGCAGGATGAAGAGGGATTCCCCAACATTGCAGAGGAACCTTGGGTGACTATTCAGGCAGCCAGATGTTTCTATCATTTCTTAGATTTGGAAGATGTTTGCTCTACACTTTCCATTTACTCAGGTAATATTATATCCTCTCAGGTCTCTGATGGAGTTGAAGAGTAGATAGTTATAGCTTTCCTTGTTAACAAATTAAGAAAAGAAATGCACAAAAAGGTGTAAAATATATAAGGTTCAGAGACATAAAAAGATAATTTTGGGTTAATAATGCAAGTTAGCATAGAAGGGAAATTAGGTACAACATTTTGGACTCACCAAGACAGAATAGATGATGGAATATTTTCTCTGCCTTTGTGAAATGCTATGGAATAGACATTGTTGATATAATTATTGCCCATATATATTTGAATATAGTTATTGTACTTATTATGTACAGTTTTTCTATGCTAGTTAATTTAAAGAAAAAGGGGGAATGTTATGTGATTTTTTTTTGTGTTCTCAAAAAGAAAACTTGCTTTGAGTCACAGGGCAGAGCTAGCCCCTATTTAACCATAGAGGTCTGCAGGTCTGTATATACAGGAGACAGGAAGTGATAAAGTGGATCGGAGGCAGGATCTTTTCCCCTTTTGTTGGAGGAAGGACAGAAGTAGAAAGTCACTGGGGGTGGTATCCATGCTTCTCTGCTTTTTCAAGTTTTTATGGCAATATCTGACCCCTGGTTTTTGTTGATAAGATTAATTATAGATTTAGGCATCAGTTGGGCTTTGAGATTTCAGAAGACCAAGATAAACCTGGTATTATTCTCTTCTTGCTGCCTGCAGATCCAGATGCAGAACTCTCAGCTAATTCTCCAGTACCATATCTAACTACATGACACCATGATTTCTGCCATTATGACAATGGACTAAACCTATGAACTGTCAGTAAGCCCTATTTAAATGCTTTTCTTTATAAGAGATGCTGTGGTCATTGTTTCTCTTCACAGCAATAGAAACCCTAAGACAGAAGTCAGTGCATGAGGCAGGGGTATTGATGTGATAGGTTTGATCACATTTTTGTTCCGAGGAATGTGGAGTTTGGGACTTTGTATTAGAAAAGCAGCTGAATGCTTTAAGCTGAATTGAATGGCCTATACTAGTAGAAGCATGGAAGACAGTGGTGCTGAGAGTGATTTGAACTGTGAGGGCCTGGTTCAACAGGTTTCAGAGATGCATATTAGCATGTAGCCTAGAGACAGTTCTTATGCTGTCTTGGTAAAGAACATGGCTGCTTTCTGCCCTTGTCAAAAAATTCTGCATGAGGTTAAATTGAAAAAATATGGCTTAACTGTTTTAGCAGAGGACATTTCAAATCAACGTAGAATTGACTATGTTGTGTGGCTATTAGTAGCCGCCCATCTTATGCAGATCCATAATGAAAAGATGTAAGCTGAACAAGGAAAAATAGTAAATGTAGGATTAGAGGCAGAAAGAAGTGTCAAAAAGTATAAACTGATTAAAGAAGAGCCTGATGTTAAGTGGACTAAAGGGAGTGGTGACCTCAGAGCAAGACCCCATCCAGCTAAGCTTCCATCTTGTGAAAAGGAATTAAAGAAGAGTGAAAAGGAATTAAAGAAATGTTTAGAGTCAGATGCGGTGGTGCACACTTTTACCCAGAACTCAGAAGGCAGAGGCTGGTGGATCTCTGAGTTCAAGGCAAGCCTGGTCAATAGAGTGAATTTCAGAGCAAGCAAGTTTAGGTAGCAAAAGAATCCATTGAAAATAGAAAACTGGTGAAGATATAATTTGAACAAGGTGACCATATTCCAGCTCCAGCAAGCCCCAGAACTTGGCATGTTTGACCATTTGCTTTTGGCTTTAGAGTCAAGGATACACCTAAGGGGTTATGGAATCTCCTTCCATGGCTGAGGGAAGAAGCTGAGGCCAGGCATATGTCAGGGATATTCCTGAATGGAAGTTTATGGAGGCCACCGTGTGTATTTATGAAGGTGAATTGTGAATTTCCTTGGAGACACCAAGATGTTAGGGAGGCCAGAGCTGTGAGATACCTGCCAAGGAAAATTGGTAACAGGGAGTGGTGCCAGCCCAAGGGCTGTTGTAGTAAAAAAAAAAAAGCTGAAAGGAGGTGGAGGTCTGAATAAGTCTTTGACATTAGACATGGAGATGCTGTGTTTAAAGTTTGTCCAGCTGGATTTTGGTCTTGTTTTGGTACAGCATTTCCTCACTATTATTTCTTTCCTCCATTTAGGAACAATAATGTGTACTATATGCCATAATATGCTAGAAGCATATAATTTTTTTACTTTTATTTACAGAAGATTACAATTAAAACTGAATGATTTTCAGAAGAGATTTGAACTTTGGACTTTTAAACATGGTTCAGACTGACAGACTGCGGGACTTTTGAAGTTAGCCTGAATGCATTTCTGGATTATGATATGGCTACAAGTCTATGGGGGCCAGGGAATATAATGTGGTGGTTTGAATGAAAATGGTACCTATAGACTCATAGTGAGTAGCACTATTAGGAGGTGTGGCCTTGTTGTAAATAGATGTGGTCTTGTTGAAAGAAGTGTATTACTGGGGTCAGAATTTGAGGTTGCATTTCTTTACAATAACAAAAACCCTACCTAAGGCACCCCTCTTCCATTATGTTCTCTTGAACATCAGAAATGATGGTACCATGGGGTGGTTTTCTCAGACAAAGGCAGGCGTGGAGTGGAGACAGCCTGATCCTATGTGACAGATTGTGTTTGCTGTAAATGATAGAGCCTATGAAACAAAGTGTGTTTGCTGTATATAGCAGAGCTGTCGAATGGGCCTGCACTTTTCATGGTTTGAGTAGGAATGGGCCTGTACTTTTGGAGCTAGACAACTACACTGTGAGTGAGTCCCATTGGCCAGATGTGCTCCATGATTTGCATTTATACTGCTAGATTTTTCATTTATTTTGATATTCTTCACTTCTTTCATTTTGGAATAAGACGTATTTTTTGGTATTTTACAAGACAAAGTTAAGAGACTTTTGACTTTTAAAGAGTCATTGCATATTTAATTGCTTTAAAATGTCAAGAGTATGGGACTTTGAAATTTTATGTAATGATGTTAAAATGAGACCTCAGGGACAAGGAATAGAAAAATTATGGCTTTAAGTGAAATGTATATGTGGCAAGTTGACAAATGGTAGAATGTCCTGAGAAGTCCCAAGTGAATACTTCATCAGTTTATCTTATGGAGATATCTCTGAGGAATTATCTTAATGGTTAATTGATGTAGGGTGACTCAGATACCTAAGGCATTGCTATTCCCTCAACTAGTGGTCTGAAGTTCTACAAGAAAGTTATCTAAACATTTCCTCTGAGAGGCCAAGGGAGAAGCCAGCAAGCAGTGTCCCACCATAGTATTTTAGTTCTTGCTTGAGTTCCTGCTATGAATTCTGTCAGTGATAGACTCTGAAAAAAATGTTATATATATATATATATATATATATATATATATATATATATATATATATATATATATATATTTAAAATTTCTGGCCTTTTCCTGTCACATTTTATTTTCTGTCTTTCATCTCCTGAGCTTTCCTCCTCTTTCATCCCCACTCCATTATAATCTATATAGATGCATAGATCTATTAAATCATGTATCATGCACTCAAACCATAGACCACAATAATCTGTGTTCTCTTCATATCACATGCTAATTTACACAGAGTGACTTTAGTATTGAATTTCAGAAAAAGGACAAAACACTAAATTCATATTGTTTCCAGATGCTGACTATGAAATATAGATGTATCAGATTAAAACAAAATAATTGACAAAGGCCTCTTATCACTAATGAAAACAAAGTGTCATATGTTTATTGGGGCATTAGTTACAGAATTCAGTACATGGGAGACATAGGCATGCAACAACAGATGAATAAATCATGAAATTGTGACAGTCACACATAGCACGTCATTCCTCAACTGTCAAAAGTAAGGAGTTCTTATCTTGGCTACAATATGGGTGGAGTTATGCCCAATAGTTAGTAACTAATCCTTGTAAAATCTCTCAAAATAGAACTACTAGCTGGACAATAAACATTTAAAGCAGAAGCCTATGAAAATTTTTGATACTCAGACCTTAACATTCTGCCCTCTATCCCAAAGTGTCATGCGCTTTTCGTAAAAGTCATGTAGTTCATCTTCAAGGGTCACAAAATACATTTCCAACACTATTTCAGAAGCCCAAGTTCAATAGGAGGGCAGGATAGAGATGGAATTTGGGGAAGGTTAAGCATAACACTACAGGCCTTATGAAAAGGTAAATGGAAACCCACTATTTCCTCAAATAGATACATACATTAATGGAGTTTTAATTTAAATGGAGTCACCATTTAACTCAACTGGAAGTAAGATCAATGTAAGGAGAAAACTATTACATAACCTCATTTACATATGGAATGTATTTTAAAGTGTCAATATGTACAGGCAGACTGCACGATATTATGGTGGTTACTAAACCTTTGTGGTAATAGAAAATGGATCAGTGTGAAAAAATAAAAAGTAACAAATATATAAGATGAAATAAAAATAATATGCAGCACAAGATCTCTATGTGGTAATAGTGTATTACATTCAGGAGTTTTTCCTAAAGCAGCTTTTGATATATGGAGGTAAAGGAAAATTTAATTTTAAATATACACACACACACACACACACACACACATATGTATATATACATACAAATATATATAATTAAATGTGTGTGCAAGTATTTCTATATATTAGTGCATTCAGTTTTGACAACCATTTTATCACACACCACACAACATGACAATATAGTCTTTTAGTTTGCACTCTCCATTTTATATTTAATTGCAAAAATGGACAGTATTGACCTCCAAGGCAGAGTTTTGACTGGAGGAACAGAGGGAACTCACAGAGGCAGTGAAGTATTTTTTGTCTGGATTAGGTTTTGAGTCAAGTAGTTATATTTATCCAAGCAAATTTATTGAACTATGTGTTTGTTTAATCTGTGCATATCACTTTTTCTTAATTACACTTTAAGTTATCAAATGCAGTAGCATTTAAGAATGAAATATTATTTCATAGAAAATGTTACCTTACTCTAAGTAACATTTTCCAGATTCAATCTTTGATCTACATAAAAGGCTGCATAGTATTCCATTGTGTACATGTACCACATTTTCTTTATCCATTCATTGAGTGGAAGACATTGGATTGTTTCTATTTCCAGGCTTCTGTGAAGAAGGTGTCAATGAACACTAGTGAACAAGTATCTGTGGACTAGGATGTTAATTTTTTCCAGTCATATACCAACAAGTAGTATAGCTGGGCATATGGTAAATGCATTTTTAGTCTTTTGAAGAGTGTCCATCCTGTTTTCCAGAGTGGTTACACCAGTTCCTAACAAGAACAAATGAGGGAGAGGTCTGCTTTCTCCAAAACCTAGATAACATTTTTTTGTTCACTTTTTTGGTTGTTGTTTATTTGAAACATGATGCCTGGGGTGACATGAAATGTCAAAGTTGTTTTAGTTTGCATTCTTCTTATTGATTAGGATGATAAAGACATTTCAAGATTGTATCAGCAATTTTTATTTATTCTCTTCAGAACTCTCTGTTTAGGTCTCAGTCAATTTTTCAAATGATAGTTTGGTTTTTGACTCTTCATTTTTAAAATTCTTTATATATTCTGAGTATTAATCCTCCATCCAGTGTATAACTGGAAAAGATTCTCTCCCATCCTGTGGATTTCTTCATTGCCTGGCTGATTGCTTATTTAATTGTGCAGGAGTTTTTTAGTTTTATGAAGACTCAGTTATCAATTTTTTGTCTCAATTCTTTAGCAAATGGAGTCCTGTCCATAAAGACAAATACCACACTGTCTTTCACATCTGTAGTTTTTTGCGCAGAATTCTCAGATGTGCATATACAACATGGAATAATCACAAACCAGAAAAGTAGTAAGAGTCCTTATGTTGTGGAAGGGGATTGGGAGTGAAGAGCAGGATAGAGATGATTTGAAGTGGGAATTGCAATAATGGAGAGGGGATCTGACTAGGGTAGAGGGTGGAAGGTCAATACAGAAGAAAGAGAAGGGACAAGGGACAAATAATAGGAAGGTTGTTTGTTAAGGCCTTAAGTAACTGTATTATTTTATATTTCCTTGAAATTATACACATACATGTACATACATATGTGTATGTATATATATGTATATGTATTCATGCACATATATACATGTATATACATATGCATGTACACAAACTTACTACATATATATATTTATATATAAACATATATATTTATACACACATCTTAAAGGAATTTAATCCACTAGGATTGACAATAATTCCCACAGAACCAGTTCCAGGCATGAGAAACCTCTTTTTGAATGATTGGTCAGGGTAGTCCCTGTGACTCCCAAAACAATATGGATTATAGACGTAACCATTGGTCATTCCTTAGTGCCTGAAGGTAGGCTGCTGTTGCTGAATACACTTCACATTTAGGACAAAGGACTCACATGACTTGAGCTGACCTCTTTCCAGCAGTATGGCTTCCATGGTTCCAGAAAATTTTATACAAACTGCCAAGGGAAGGAAACAATTAAACAGCCCTACCAAGCATCAAAACTCATGACTCATTTTAAAGAGAAAATGTAAACACTCAAAATTACAGATGCTATGTACTCCTGGAATAATGTAAATATGACAGAGGTTCAATTCAAGAGGAAATAAGTTCAATGACACTCACTGGAGATTTTTTCATGAGGGGTCAGACAGTCCCAGAGAGAGAGAGAGAGAGAGAGAGAGAGAGAGAGAGAGAGAGAGAGAGAGAGAGAGAGAGAGAGAGAGAGAGAGGGACAGGGCAAAGACAAGGGAAGAAGAAGGAAGACATGACCATAGAATGCTAACCAAGGCATTGGGAAAGGGAGAAACTGGGGACAGTCTCTCTTCACCTTCAAGTGTGCTCGGATGTTGATGTATAAAACCTGATCTTATTCTTTCACTGAGGAAGATGACAGATATTTGAAGTCCTAGACTCAAATGGGTGAATGGAGATTTAGAATAGGCAGTATTAAAGATGCATATTCATTTACTAAGCAAATTATATAAGGAACATTTTTAAATTATACATTCATTCTAAAATGTGAGGATATTGAAGGAAACTGAAACTGTAGGAATTTCAATTAATTTCTCTTAACACTTAGAAAACAACTTGTAAAAAATAAAAACATTTGTATTAAATATAATCTTTATCATGTTCAATGTCCAAAGAAATCCTGACCTTCCATGCACTGCCTTGGGCCTTCTTTGTAGGGAGGGTTTTGTATATAGTGGGAGCTGTCCTGGCCTCAAGTAATTTGCTTAAAAGGTTTATATGATAAGGGCATGTAGTGAGGCCGACATAAGGCAGCTTTAGGGAGCTGCTGTGGGATGATCTGTATGTCAAATATGTTGCTCTGATTGGTTAAAAAGTAAAACACTGATTGGCCAGTAGCCAGGCAGGAGGAAGTATAGGTGGGACAAGGAGGAAAAGAATTCTGGAAAGTGGAAGGCTGAGTGAGAGAGACACTGCCAGCTGCTGCCATGACAAGCAGCATGTGAAGTTGCCGGTAAGCCATGAACCATGTGACAAGGTATAGATTTATAGAAATGGGTTAACTTAAGATACAAGAACAGTTAGCAAGAAGCATGCCACAGCCATACAGTTTGTAAGCAATATAAGTCAATATAAGTCTCTGTGTTTACTTGGTTGTGTCTGAGTGGCTATGGGACTGGTGGGTGACAGAGATTTGTCCTGACTGTGGGCCAGGCAGGAAAACTCTAGCTACAGGGAGCTTCAGTCAGTTTCTATTTAATAAGCCCCATTTCAGCCAATATCTACAAAATGACTATTTTCTCAACCGGTTGAACAATGTTGTGAAAATGGCCCACACAGATAAAGGCCAAGTTGATTCTCAAAGCAACTGTGTCTGATCAAGGGCTCACTCAACTACTACACAAGGCTGTTTCTTGCTCTCCAGGATTCCTGACGAACCTGTCTCTCCATCTTCTTCTTCAGGAGTGTTCTGCATGGCTCTCTGCAGAAGCATCTTCAGAGACTGCCTCTGAAACCTGCAATGTCTAATGGAGCCAACAAGGAAGTAAATGATGGGGTTGGCACAGCTGTTAACACAGGACAGGAAAGCTGTAATATAACTGCTATCACAAGAGAAAATGCTAGGCAACTTCATTTTCGAAATGACAAGTATACCATAGATACCAAAGGGCAGACCAAAGAGTAAGAAGACTAGCACTGTGAGTGCAATGGTCACATACAACCTGGTCACAGGAATCCTCTGTGAGCCACAGAAGATCCTGACCAGCAGAGCCAGGTTAAATCCACAAGGAATCACAGATAGTACTATTATAAATACAACAATGGTAAAAGCAACAGTCCCACAGTAAGAATATCCATGAACACTAAGCTGTGAACTGCAACCAAACTGTAACGTGTGGCTTAACAGTACAGAGAAGGCCCAGAGCAGGGCACACATGACAAATGACATGTGTCTTGGTCTCTGACAGTGATACCAGATGGGCCACAAAACAGACAGGCATCGCTCAACACTGATGGCTGCAATCATACATAAACCTGCAAGGTAAGCAGTGAGTGATAAATTGGTGAGATAGAATGGAACATAGAAGGAGTTGACATTGAACAGAAGAAGAATTTGTTTCAGGAAAAATACAATCTGAAAGCAGAGGAAGAGGAAGTCAGCCCCGGCCAGGTTGAGGACATAGACAGAGAAGGCATTCCTGTGCATGTGGAAGCCCAGAAGCCACAGCACTATGGCATTTCCTGCCACTCCAACCATGCAAATGATGAGAGAAAGAATACTGAAGACTTTGTACATGGTAACACAGTATAAGTTTCCAGTGTAGTAACTTCTATTCATTGTTGTGCTGTCAGTGCTCCAGGCTGGGGTGGATGAACCCATGCTTGAGAATGTTCCACTGGTGTTTCTGCAAGGTAAATTGAGATATGAACACATGAAACTTTCTGTCAAGACCACCTGGCTATGTAAGAATGTCTGGCACATGTTCACAAAGAGGGGAAAACAGACCAGATATTAAGTAATTTATTAAAACCCTAAACTACTAGACTTCTTTTAAATCCAGTTTGTGCTATTCAGTTTATCTGCAGACCACTGCCTCTAGTGGCATTGGGATAGCTGATGGTCCCAGTATAGTTGCTAAGCATCTTATACTGTGTCATGAAGAGACAGAATTCTGAAACTGTCTTTCTGTTCCAGGGCTGAGGTTCCTTCTCTTGTGTAGGAATATGGGAGATCCTGGCACAAGCCATAGCTGTCCTCAGTCACTGTAAGGAGTCTACCAAATGGGGAAAATGGAATAATGAATGAGAGTCATGAAGGTAACGGGATGAAGACCTGTGTGGATACAGTCACACTTCTTATGCTAGAAGGACTGAGACTTCATTTTAAAATTTGAAAACTAGAAGGCAGGGAAGCCTGAAATTACATCAAGTACATTTCTGTTTGTGATTATGTCACCAGTGTCCTGTTCTCTACAGGGTTACAGAGGAGAGTTAAAAGCTAACAAATGAGCAAATGAACCATAAGTTCAAGGGTAGTTGAAATTTTGGAGTAAATGTGGTTGTGACTTGTACCTATATGCAAAGGCACAGGTCTCTGACATGAAAAGTATGGGCTGTGCTGCAGAGGAAACTACAGAGCACCTCAGTTTGGGAATTGTGTCCTAAACCCTGAGAAGAGCCTTGAGATCTATACATGGTTGCAAACAGTCTAGAAAAGAGAGCAGCATAGCTGGGCAGGTAGTATCATTTAGAGCTTTCTTTCCACTCCATTTCGCCATATAGCCATTCTTAATAGGCTTCTATTTCTCACCCCTGAAGCCACAAAGACATTTGAAGAGAAGACAGGTGGTTTTCTTTTCCATACCTGACAATGGTGCAATCAGTAGCTTAGCCTGAACAGTACCCATATAGAAAGCTTTGCATCACAAGATCCTTCTGGATAACTCCTTGTTCTAGATAGAGGCTTTCATGTAGGAGAAATCATCTGAAAATGTCTAGATAGATCTCCAGGCTCAGGGAAAGCATCCAGAAGACCTTACACACTAACCTAACACAAGAGCTTTGAAGAAAATGACCCAACTAACTCAGTTGTGTTCGCCAAGATTATATCATTCATTCCTGTAGCCTTGATCTTCCCATAGGAGCCCAAAGTTTTAATCCAGGAAACCATCTGGGGCATCAACAACTTAAAATAGTCAAACTGGTAGGAGGTAAGCAGTTGACTTAAACATATTGAGCTTGCTGCTGATGGTAGCATGGCAGTGGTTGTTACAATTGTTCACCAGTGTGCATTTCAGCTTCATGAAATGGAAACAGGAAGCCAAAATAGGATCCACTCATCTTCATCTCCCATTGTGACTGGTTTTACTAGTCAGTGTTTTTCTAGTCAGTGGAAGACAGTGGTGCTGAGAGTGACTTGAACTGTGGAGGCCTGGCTCAAGAGGGTTCAAAGGAGAACAATGTTAGTATGTTCCCTAGACACTATTCTTGGGGTATTTTGGTGAAGAATATAGGTGCTTTCTGCCCTTGTCCAAAAAATGTGTCTGGGCCTAAACTGAAGAGTTTTGCATTAATTTCATTGGCCAAGGAAATCTCAAAACAGACTAGTATCAACTCTGTCCTGTGGTTGTTAGAGTTCACTCTTATGCAGGTAAAATGAAAAGGAGGAAGCTGATCAAAAAAGTTATAAAATGTAGAATTTGAGGAGAAAATTGGCACCAAGAAGTAGAATGGAGCTAAGTCCTGTGTTCTAGGATATAAACAGATTAAAGAAAAGCCTGATATTAAAAGGAATCAAGGGTTTGCTAACCTCAGGAAAAGACCCTGGTCAGCTAAGCTTCCAACTTGTGAAAAGGAATGAAATAACAGCTTAGATCCAGGCATGATGGTACGTTCCTTTAATCTCAGCACTCAGAAGAAAGAGGCAAGAGGTTCTCTGAGTTCAAGTCCAGCCTAGTCTACATATTGAGATTCAGGACAGACAAGCTTAGGCAGTAAAGGAAACTATCAAAAACAGAAAGATGGTAAGGTATAATTAAATGAGGGTGCCAGGTTACTGCCACAGCAAGCAGTGGAACTTGGCAGCTTTGGCCATGTGGTTCCAGCTTTAGAGTCAAGGATAGAAGGTTATGGAATCTCCCTCTGCAACAACAGAAAGCATCTGAGGCCAGGCATGTCTTAGGAGTGTCTCTGTATGAAGGCCTAGTGAGGCAATTATGTGAAGCTGTGTATGTGAAGCCTGGATTGCCATGGAGATCTCAAGATTTTGGAGATGCCGTAGCTGTGGGATACCTGTTGAGGAAAGCTGCTAACAGGGAGTTGAATGAGCCCAAGAGAAAGAAGTGTGTTACAGTCACAAAGCTGAACAGAGTTGGAGATCTGAAGAGTGTTTTGATATTGGATATGGAGATGAAGTGTTTAGAGTTTGCCCAGCTTGATTTGCGACTTGCTTTGGTCCAGTTTTGCCTCACTACGCTCCCTTTCCTCCATTTTGGAATGGTAATGTATATTATGTGCCATTATATGTTGGCAGTATATGATCTCCCTTTCCATTTTGATTTCACAGGAGTTTCAGTTAAGAGACTGACATGGGTCTTGGAAGATATTTTGGACTTTAAACAAATTTGAGATTATTGCAGACTACAGGGACTTTTGAAGTTTGACTAAACTCATTTTTTTTCCATTATGATAAAGATATAAGTCTGTGGGTCCCAGTAAGTGGAATGTGATGGTTTGAATGAAAATGACCCCATAGGTTCACAGGGAGTGGCACTATTCAGAGATGTGGCCTTGCTGAAGTAGGTATAGTGTTGTTGGAGACAATGTGTCTCAGTTTCTTTATGCTTTCTGTGGATCCAGATGTAGAACTCCCTGTTCCTTCTCTAACACCATGTCTGCCTCTCTGCAACCATGCTTCCTATCATGAGGATAAGGGATTAAACCTTTGAACCTATAAGCCAGCCCCAATTAAATGTTTTCCTTTATAAGAATTGCCATGGTCTTGGAGTCTTTTCACAGCCATAAAACTTTAACTAAAACATAGTTCAAAGCAGTTCACCCAAGAACTATGGAATACATATCCTTGTCAGCAACCTACAGAATTTTTCTATAATATAACATATTTTAGGTTATAAAGGAATCTTAATGAGTATAAATGTTTTGTGCAATATTAGTTCACAATAGAATAGCATTAGAAGTGGTGAACAATCCACAGCCCAACTGATGATGTATGGCTCAGGTTTGTGCAAGCCACCCATAGGCCAGACTGGGTCCTCAAGAACTGGATTGGCAGGAAGACTTCCATGGCCCATCTGATGCTGTCTAGCTCAGGTGTATGCAAGCCACCCATAGGCCAGCCTGATGGGTCTCATTATGACAAGCAAGTATGTGATAGAGAAATGGCAGAGAAGGAGAGGAATGGTTCATGTGCCATGGAATGAGGTGGAATTGAACAGGTTAATGTGGTAAGGAGTAGGCTGATGTGGGAGACCTTCTTGCCAGTCAGGGGCATGGTGGCATCTGGACCAGATTGCTGCCAGGGGCCATGTCTGGGTCCATGATTCTACCACAGCCAGGGGCTGTGTAGTCATCCATGGCCCCATTGCTATAAGGAGCCATGGAGTTGTCCAATGTCTGGGCTGCCATCAGTGGCCATTGAGTGTCCAGGAGCTATGCCACCACCAGAACCACACTGATCTGTGTGGCCTGTGCTGCCATCCAGGGCCATAGTGTCATCCAGGCCTGAGATGCTGCAGAGGGCCATATCTGGGTCCAAGGCCCTACAACATTCATGGTCTGGGTCAATGCCTGTGGCTTCTGCTGCAACCAAGGTCTGTGTATTTGCTGGGATCGGATCAACCACCTGGGACTATGTTGTTGCCCAAGGTCCATACCACATCTGGGGAAATACAGATCAAAGTGGCATATTCTGTTTTCTGTTGCCATGGTGATGTCTGGGCCAGGGCTGCTGCTGGGAGCCATGTATGGCCCTACAATATCCAGGGTCTCTGTAGATGTCCATGTATCCTTTCACCATGAGGGCATGCAGATTCCTTGGGTCTGAGCCAGCACCTTGGGCCATGTTGTTATCCGAAGGTCATGCTGCCCCTGGGGTCATGCTCATCTGGGTGATCTATACCACCATCTGGATTCACTGTGACATCCAGACCTGGTTGCTGCTGAATACCAACTATGGTTCCCCCACAACCAGTATCTGTGTTGCCACCAAAGGTTACATGAAAACCTGGGATAGGGGCTGCAACCAGTGGCCTTGTTGGTGTTCAGGAACCATGCCACCACCAGAGCCATCCTGATCTGGGTGTCCTGCACTAATACCCAGAACCAGGATGTCACCCAGACCCAAGCTGCTGCCGAGGGTCATGTCTAGGTCTATGGTCCCACTTCAGCTGGGGTCTGTGTTGATGTCTGTGGCCTGTGTCATTCAGATGGCCATGGGATACATTCCTGATGAAATCAGAAAGCTATGTTGAGCCAGCCCCATCATTCACTGACCATGATATAGCTGGATCTGCCCCTAACTGGATACTGCAGTAAGAAAGCTCACCCCGATTGTAATGGCAGAGCTGGGCCCCACACTTTGGAGAGATTGTCCAACCTCTCATCATGGGTATAGGGGAGCTGGCTCTGCCACTCACTTGAGGGGTGACCCCAGTGGTCTGGACTGATCAGCTCAACTACCTACCCAGGACCACAGCCAGGCCTGGGGTTGTCCCACCCTAACATCTACCCTACCTAGGACCTTCTGGAGCTGGTGAAGGGACTGGTCCTGTGAAACAATACCCACAGGATCTCAGTGACTCCAGGTGGCCTTAGGATGTCCAAGATGTTTTTCAGTGAGGATCCATTGATGATGATATAGCATAAACCAGAGGTCTTGAATCAGATCATGACTCTAGGCAATGAATGAACATTTGCAAGTAAAGCTGATTGGACTAAAGTTTACTGTGTGGCACATTGCATCACCCATTGCTACTAAGATGAATGAAGAGGAGTTGGTGAAGCTGGAAAGATCGAGGAACTAAGAGGTTTTTGCTTGTTTTTCTTTGTTTTTGTTTGCTTGGTTTGGTTTGATTGATTTTCTTTTCGGGGGCACAGCAGGGGTAAAGGTAGCATATGGAGGGCCTGGGATGTGAGAGAATTAGGGTTCATGATATGAAATTCCCGAAGATAGAATAAAGAAATTATGTTAAACAAAAAGAGATGTGGTCACCAAAAAAGCAATAAAATAACATACAATGACATAAAGACTGAATAGTCAGTGGATCAGTAAAAAGTGACAGGAGGACTGGAGAGATGGCTCAGCAGTTTAGAGCACTGGCTGCTCTTCCAGAGGTCCTCAGTTTAATTCCCAGCAACCACATGGTGGCTCCCAACCATCTATAATGAGATCTGGTGCCCTCTTCTGAAATGCAGGCATACATGCAGGCAAAACACTGTATAAATAAATTTTAAATAAATAAATTTTAAAAAATGACATGAATGTAGAAAAGAGACTTGTTGGCAGGAAGAAGAAGATCAACAGGGTTGTTCAGGACTGAGAGAGGGTAACAGTGGGTGAATATGATCACAATGAATGGTTACATGTATAAAACTGAAAAAAAATGACAGTAACATAAATGGTATTCACAGTGATTTAGTCAATGTTATTCCAAGATGCAAGGGTGGTAAAACATGGCTAAATAAATAAATTAATGTAATAAAGAGCATAAATATGAAGTAAAAACGATCATTTCAAAATATGTAGGAAATGAAGTGACAAAATTGAATGCCACCCAGGGTGACAATCTGTGCAGAAACTTGGATAAGAAATAGGATAGCCTATCATGGTAAAAGCAATATAGCACAAAGAGATAGCCAACAGCTCTATGAATTGGGCAAACACAAAGTTATTTAACAAATATAAAATAAGTATGACCTCTTGACTTGTTATATTTATCATTGAGCTTGAACTCTTCATAAAAATAATGTCAAGAGAAAAAAGCATCCAATTTAAATTTCAAAGGGTAAAAATTCACTTTATCCTTTATTTAAAAATCATACAGTCTAGAAATGTCTCAGTGCATCAGACAGTGAAGATGGGCTGTATTTATATTCCCATCCTCAGATTGTGTGAGACTTTAACATTGTTTACTTATTAATAAATGCACACATGCAAATCTTTACAGCATTAGATGATGAATCATGTATTATTTAAAAAGGCAAATGCAACAAAAGTCATTGACCAGCACTGAAAAAGTGATAAAGAAATTCTCAACATTCCTAACTCTTTTTGTTAACAACCCTGAATATATTCGCAATCAAGCATGGACAAATCATTGACACTGATCATGGGCAGCATATTGAGGTAAAGATCTGACACAGGTTAGTTGAGCAGCAGGACACTCTTAGTTGCACAGCCTGGGGATGCATGTGGTTCTGACATGATTGCTCAGCAGAGGAAGGAGGAGGAACGAAGGAGAGGTGAGCTCTTATTGATGCTGCAGAGAGGGACCTGAAACATGGGCATGTCTAATGGAGGACTGCTAAGTGGAGTGCAGTAAATGAGAAAGAAAAACCTAACATAATAGGAGCCTTCTCCATAGTCCCTTCTAGAAGATGGTAGAAGATGGAGAGTTTTCTCTGATGACAAAAGCTTTCTGTGTAGACTGAAGAGAAGCTGAGATGGTGCAGCAATTGAAATACAAATAGTGATGGATAGGCAGTTGCAACTCAGCTCTAGTTAGTAGAGGAACAGGATGAGCTCATATGTGGACTAAATAAATTCATTCTTTAAAAGCTTACTTATATTGTCACCTTGAATCCCCCCAGAGCTTATGATGTAAGAATGACTGTTTTTACCAGTTTTCTGAGGATGGAATTGTAGCATAGAAGGGTGAGTGATATATCTGTCTCTGTCAATGTGAATTCTAATCCAGAAAAACTGCCTCACTAACAGTACAGTGTGTGTGTGTGTGTGTGTGTGTGTGTGTGTGTGTGTGTGTGTGTGTGCATGTGTGTACACAGATGTTTATAGAAGTTACAGGCAGATGTCAAGTTTTTCTTCAGTAAATCACTACCTTACTTTTTTGAGACAGTGTTTCTCACTAAACATGGAGCTCACAGACTCAACAGCAGACCAGTAAACTCCATGGATCCTCTAGTCTTGCTTCCCTGGCACTGGCATTATGGCATGCCCTGTCAGACCTGGATTATTCTGGAGACTGGAATTCATGTTATCATGCTTATATTACAGTTACTTTATAAAATAATCACACTACCCAGGAAAGGATTACCCCCTTGAAAAACTTGTTTACACCACAACACTCTGTGCTTATTAGAAGTGAATAATGGAAAAGCACAGGAGAATTCTCCACAATATAAGCAAGATAGCAGCCATAATTATGGATGATTAAAATCCCTAGTTAAAAAACTTGTGAAACAGCAGAAGAGAAGTCAGATTTTGCTGAGAATGGAGGTGGTGGACATCAGCTACAGTCAGCACAAAAGTGACAATGGTAGTGTTCACCTGTAACCCCTGGACATTCATTCCTTAAACAACATTTGTTGTGATGTTGTCCCTTGGGAGAAATATGTTTAAATGTACGAAAGGGATTTCCTGAAATCAAATTTATATCATATCATTTTGTTTCTTTCTGCATCTCTTGTGATGCTTTCTCTCTGTTCTCTGACCCACTTTCCTATATTTTCAAGCAGATACCAAAAATCTCCCTATGCTCTCATGCTTGAAGGATCTTCAAGACATTTATTGACTGCCAGAGAGACTAAGTCCATTTATTTCTCTCTTAATGAATAATCTGAGTTTTTAATTAGAGGGGATCCACATTTGAATTCAGTCTTGATCAGATGACAAAAACATTACTAGAAACTGGAGATTTAGAGATGAGTGGAAAAATGCATCAAGGCTGTGTCAGAATTTTATATGAACAACCCCCTGCTCCTCTGTGTGTCTTTCCTGCACTGACATGTTGATATGCCTGAAAATTCTTGACCACAGCATGCCTTTGCTCCTTTATGTCTAAAGAATAGCAATGCTGTACTTCTCTGTCTGGCCAGGTGCAGCTGCATACCCATGCATAACAAATTTCTTGGTAAGGTATTTTCTAAAATTCTGTATTTGAGTAGCCACTCTCATGCTATAGCAAATAAGAAGTATATTTCCCTCCATAAATTTCAGGCTAATCTTGTTATTTTTTTATCAAAATGGGTGATTAACCCACAAAAGCAGCACTAAAAGAATAAAATGCAAGCAAGACAAAAATAACTCTTTGAAGGTAATGAGAGAAATGATCTATGACAATTAAATCTAGAAACCTCACGGTGGAAGATTTGCAAGTGAGGAAGTTTTTCCTTCCATCTTTCTCTCTGATCTCTGACATCTCACAGAAGTGCCTTATCTCACTCCTAAGATTTGTCCTTTTCTCTAAGTTTCTCTTTATTTGAGGCAGTTGGTGACATTTCAAGGGCACAAGAGAGCAAAAGGCAAGATGCTTGAGAATTGTATTGACCTTCTCCTGGTCAGCTGTGTGTTGATAACAGCAGTGCGTCTCCGTGCATTTAGTTATCCCTTCTTACTACTGACCTATAACTATGACCTCTCTTCTCCCCCCCTCATCCCCTCTCTCATACTCCAGTACCAATTCCTTCTGCTGATTATTGGAGCCAAATAGTGGACATCATCTTCACCCTCTTGATTTATCATTATTCTCCATTTATCTCCTCTTTCCCTAAGACCTCTAGTCTTCGTAAATAAATATTTCCTGTGTTATTCTTCAGTTATTCAAATTCTAGCCATCTGTTTTTTCTTGAATGCAACATACAAACTTTACAGATCAGCTTGGAAAAACAACAAACAATGAGCCTGTTGTACAGGGTTTTTCCCTGGGAAACAAATATTCACATTACATTTCTCCTTAAAGAAATAACAGAAGTGAATATGATGATTTTGGAGAAAGTAAGAAAAGTCTGTTTAAGCCAGTCCATCTCTCTACTTCAAAAGGTAGCTTCTGTCGCATTTCTTCCCCAGGAAGAAGCCCTGGACCCTAAATGTTGCATTTTGTGGTATCCACATAGTGATATGGATATAGAAAAAACTCTAAGATAGTAACTCTATATACTTACCTTTCTTCCATTTTCAGGTCTAGAGGTGGAGAGCTGACCAAGGCTGAAGAAGGTCCTTTCACAGATTGGATCTAGACTCTGCTTCCTTGTTCTGGAATTGGAATTTGCATTTAGGAGCTGGGTCAATGTTTCCAACCCAGGTGAGGCTTATAAAAATGTTGAGCAGACCATGTGACTTCCAGTATGTATACGGGGAACAAGTCACACATCAGAAACCATTGAATCCGGATGCTGACTAAGATGTTTCTTGGCATCTGCCCCATTTCCACTCTCTTATCAGCCTCTCCCATCCCATCCTTTTAGGTCTACCTGTGTCAAATAATTACTCTTTCCTCTTTTATGAACCAACTCCCATAATAGGTTGCAACATCAAATATCATCTTGAGTTGTGTGAGTGCATAACAGAATCATAATCATATCATGCCTCACATATCAGCCTCTACCACCCCATCCTAAGTGATCTACTTACCTGTAAATGCTTTTGTTCTCTCCATTAAGTGACAATCTCCACCACAGTTAGCAACATTAAAGACTGCTAGCTTGGGGTTTGTGACTGTATAACTGTAGCATAAGCAGATCCATTTAGCCTTGCAGGGTTCTGCATGGTGTTGGTGTGTCACTCTTGGTACTTCTTCCACAGCAGTGATACACTCAGTGTGGTTTTCTTCCAAGTGACATACAAGCTGATAGTACTTCTGAGTTTTCTCCAGGTATCCTAAGTTCCATCTCTCACCCATCTTCACACTTTTATTCCTAATGAAGAATCAGCCTGCCTCTGTCTTAGTCTTCAAGGCCATGATAGTGAATACAAATTAGCTTCAGTCCTGTTAATGATTAAACCTCTGCTTTTCAAAGACTGGGTTATATCTCATCTGTGACCTTAAGTAGAAATTGTTCTGTACTGATTGTTTCAGGAATGGTAATCATGTATTTGTTTCAAAAAGTAGTTTATAACCACCATGCAAAACTACCTTTGCTTCAAAAGGTCAAATGACCACTATGACTACTTTGTTATGACTACCTATAGTGATTATCTTGTTTTGACCACATGTTATATTCTGATTCTGCAGCCCTGCCTATTTCCCCCATTTGGAAACCCCCTACACCTGAGATCTATAAAAGTCTTGTTTCCTCACATCCAATGCTGAATTCTTGAGCCCTATCTTAGGGAGCAGTAACCCATGTACATGAATCAAAATGCTTGCTTCAATGTATTGCTTGTCTTAATTAACTTGGCCATGATGATTTGGGTCAGTGGTCTTTTTCCTCCCATCTTTGGGATTAATACTAGCACCACTGAACAGAGCTGTTTTTTTTTTAATTTTACTTCATCAATATAAAGAAGTGTATTGGCCCACCAACCTCATTAAATGCAAATTTCAGTGTGTGTACCAGTTTGTATAATCTATTCCATAAAATTTGTTAATCTTTGTATTCTTAGAGTGTAAATGCTCTTAATTTTAAGTATTTTTTATATGATTTAACATTAAATCCTTGAAATCATAGGCACCTGTTCCTTTCCAGTTATTAAAAATGTATTTCATTTGGAAGACAAGAGGGACAAGTACATTGTAGACTGTTGGGAAAATGCTGTGTTTTGGATGTGGCTTAACTGTGTCTACCAAGTAGTGTGTACTTGTTCAGCAAGGCAGAGGGCTTTGGGAGGATCTGTGGGGCTTTTAAGGGGTGAATTCTAATGGCTGGTCCTTAGGGAACTTGATCCTGGTTTCACAAGTGATCTATATTGTTGTTTGAGAGTTGTCATAAAAAGAACATTCCTGGCCTTACTTGGGTCTCATTGCTTCCTGTATCTTCCAACATCTAGCCTTAGCCATGCCCAGAACCCTGCAGCACATGAGATGTTCAAAATGATGCAGTCTCAGTGGGGTCTAAAGTATAGTGTAATTTTGTTTCACCAATGTCAAGTACCCTTTCTGTTAATGTATTATATCAGTGTAGGGTGGTAGTGGTGGTAGTTCACACGACTACAGGGTAGGTAGAGGGTATACCAATATATTACCTATTACTTTCCAATTTTGTTTTACTCTATAATTAATTTAGATTAAAATGTTACAGAACAACCGAAAAGGTAGTGTGTGACATTGAATACCTACATGCATGTCACCATCATTATGAGTAAAGTTACTTGAGTGGTAGAGGAGGTGGTTTACTAGACCTATTACCAAAAAAAAAAAGATAAACATTCATATACTCTACTACAATTAAGCAAAATTTTAAAATTTGTCATATTTTCTTCTAATAGTTCTTTGAAAAAGATAAAATTTAGAAAGAGTTATTGGATCTCACTTGCATTTCTACTTCCATGGCCCACTTCAGAATTTCTAAACTTGGTAGGAATTATTCTCTTCCACATGCAACAAGATGCTAAAAGAAAAATTCCTTATGAACATTGAGATTATGTACAGCTGAATTCTCCACTGGTAAGAAACTTGGTTAGAGGGCTGAAGAGATGGCTTAGCGGCTAAGAGCACTGACTGCTCTTCCAGGGGACCCGGGTTCAATTCCCAGCACCCACATGGCAGCTCAAAACTGTCTGTAATTCGTTTCAGGGGACCTGACACCCATGGCAAAACATCAATGCACATTAAATAAATATAAATAAAATTAAAAAAAAAATAAAAAAGCAGCTTTGGCCGGGCAGTGGTGGCACACGCCTTTAATCCCAGCACTCGGGAGGCGGAGGCAGAGCCAGGCGGATCTCTGTGAGTTCGAGGCCGGCATGGGCTACCAAGTGAGTTCCAAGAAAGGCGCAAAGCTACACAGAGAAACCCTGTCTCGAAAAACCAAAAAAAAAAAAAAAAAAAAGAAAAAGAAACTTGGTTAGAATGTGAAAACATGCAATATAAACTAGCACAATGATGTATTAATGCCAAATAATAACCAGGTGCAAGTGACACACAGAATTAAAATCTGAGCTGTCTTATAACATGTTACCTTAATCCACCCTCTACATCACATATATAAAAATTTTGTAGTTAATTTTTATCTGAAGAATAAGGTTTTTAACTCATGTGAATATGGAAGCTCATCCATGTTTTAAATTTTGCTATATACATAAACACAAACACAGAAATCAAGATATACCAGTCCTAGGCATACCCCAAGACTCTGTATCCTACTTCAGAGAGAGTTGCTCATTGATTGATGTATACTGTTCGTTTATTCACAATAGCAGTAAATAGAAAAAGCCTAGATATCAATCAAATGATGAATGAATGATGAAAATGTTGTTCATATACATATAGTATATTATTCATCTTTAAAGAAACATGAAAATTTTAGGTAAATGGATGGAGTTGCAAGTGATACTTCTGAAGGAGATAATCCCAACACAGAATGTCAAATGTCACATTTTCCATTGTGTATGTAGATAACGTATTTGATTCTTCAGATATTTGTGTTTAAATTGGAGTATCTATCTAAGTCAGGAAACTGGTAAGGGGCTGTGCAGGTAGTAGGGCAGAAGAATTCAAGAGCAGGTGTTATGAAGGAGAAGGGGAATAATGGGAAAGAAAGTCTGAATGAAATAGGGGATGAGAGGGCAGGGAAAAGATGGGGAACTGAGATGTGTACCTAACATCAAATACCTTTGAAAAAGGCACATGGAAACCCACTACCATAGTCACATCCATATATGTATATATACATATTTGTAAATAGAGTTACTCTACAATGTGGGAGACAATATAAGTTGTGAAAAATGATGCCCAGTGCTAGTTATATGTTACTCTCTTTTAGGTTGTTGGTCAGTGGGGTTCTATAGGCTCCCAAACCTCAAACACTGGAGGTTATTGTCAATGCCCTTGATAGCTCTCTAGAACTTGATGCTAAGACCCTGTTGATGAAGTCACCACATACTTGAGTCACAGAGCATGGAGAAATCAAGGTGGTTTATTCTGGCTTAAAGTGTGAAGATCTATCCCACCATGGTGGAGAGGCATGGCAGCAGGAGTTTGAGGCTAGCTGGTCACATTGAATTGGTAGTTTAGAAGCAGTGTGAACAAGAGGAGAGGCACCTTCTTTTGCAGTGACCCACTTCTGCCAGCAAGGCTCCACCTTCTGAAGGTGCTATGTCCTTCCCATCTGCCATTCTTCCTGGGACCAAGTGTTCAAATGCAGAACCTGTGGGACACTTCACATTGAAACTGCCACACTCCATCACAACAGCTTGATGGATGAGCATCTCTCAGAAAAGTATCCCCTCACACCCCATCCTGGAGTATGGAGGTGCAATTGACATCAGTCCTCTTCCAAGCTTCAGTTCCCCTTGTCCAGGAGGTTATATGACTGGATTTTAAGATTTGAGTTTTCTCCTAGAGACCTCAGTCTTCTTTTTTGTTTGTTGCTTTAGAACATGATATTTGTCTTCTAAATCTTGCTTAAATTTCTGTCCTGACTCCTTTTGAAGATGGAATCTCACCTAGAAGCATAAACTATGTAAATCCTTTCTTTCCCGAAGTTGCCTTTGGTCAGAATATTTGTCACATGAACAGAAAAGAATCTCGAACATCTAGGAATGAAAGAACTCTGAGGAAGCTGCAAGCAGTGGACCCCAGGTGATGGGGTTTCTGAGGGGAGCAAAGACTGTCTAGTACTGGGCTAGAGACCCTTCCTGCAGTATTTTCTTCAACATTTTGGCATCATTCTGTCCTTGTCCTTTGAGCTTTAATCAAGTTGAATTTAAAGCTAATGGACTAATTTGTGTGATGAAGAAAAATGTGTTAAACAAGCTTAAATCGTTGGAAAGGAGCACGTAGCCAGTATAGAAGCTGTACCTGTCAGAAAGATTAGGATCACTAAGCAGAAATCTGGGGTTCATCACTGGGAAAACAGGACATTGTTTCTCTGGTGTCTGCATACAGATGCTGTTAACGGCTGTGGGCCTAGAAGTTGAGGCTTCATCTCAAACTGGCATCAGAACTTCCCTGTACTGGTTTTGAAATTATGAAAGACAAAATATGGAGGGAGACATAAACAGCAGCTGAGGTCAGACACTGGGTGGTAGGGTTGGCCCCTGACAGGACTACCAGGGAGGTCACTGTGTGACATTGTGAAGGTAACGTTTAAGTTGTCATGGAAATTCCAGGATAGTGGAGTTGCCAGGACCATTGGATATCAGTCAAGAAGGGCTTTGGGTACACAGTGGAGCTGGTTGAGGAAGCTACATGTGTTCCCAGCAGCAGGTTTGGAGCAAAGGAGGCTCCCCAAGCCTTTTGGGGCCTGGGTGATTATGAACTTCAGAAGCTGCATTTTGAACTGAAGGACACAATGTTTATCCTGCTGGGTTTTGTTTGTTCTTTGATTTTATCAGTTTTGGATCTCATAATTAGGAAATGTTAGACTGTGAGTTGTGTTGTGCCTCCTAACTCCTGGTTTGAGAATGAAGCACTGAAATCTTCTTGTGTTGCCACATCATTATGAGCCTATGGATTTGAGACGTGGAAAGGTTTGTATTTGAAGTGATTTGTTTGGATGTTAAGTTGACAAGAGGTGGGGTCATAGATTCTTTAAAGGAGACCTGGGATTCTTGGCAATGAACAACATGGTTGAATTCCTGCAGGAATCCCCCAACAGGTAATATTTAAAGCTGAAGTGGAGACCCAAGGATGTTGAAGAGGACAGGAGTGTGGGATGTCTGAAGAGGAAAAATGCAGGGCGTTAATGGAATGAGCCATAGAGAGAAGTCATGTGGCTACAAGAGCCAAGCACTAGAGGCAGCAATGTCTGAGTTTATTGAAGTTAATGTCATGATAGCATGTGACATGGGTACCAGACAAAGATCTACAGAATTTAATGTTTTTTTTTTTCCTGTGGTTAAGTTTTGCTTTGGTGTGATATTTTCTTGTTCTCCCCTTAAAGAATGGTAGTGCTTTCTCTTCCACAGTAGCTCAGTAGAAAGTCTGTTGTATTTTATTATTCATGGAGGTTCACAGACATTGATCTCAGAGGAGACGTTGAACTTGGACTTTTGAACAAATTTGGAACCATTAAGACTTGGGGAACTCTTAAAGATGGGCTACATGAATTTTACATTATGAATGTGCATGACACTTTGGGTTCAAAGTCAGTGTCTTTGTTAGGGTTTCTATTGCTGTGAAAAGACACCATGACCACAGCAACTCCTATAAAGAATACACTTAATTGGTGTGATTTAGTTACAGTTTTGGAGGTTCAGTCCATTAGCATCATGGAGATGAGAATGGCAGCAGGTAGGCAGACATGGTGCTGGATCTGTGAGTCATACATCTTGCAGGCAACAGGAAATGATTGAGAAATGGGATAGTATCTTGAGCATAGGAAATCTTAATGTCTGCCCCACCATGACACACTTCCTCCAACAGGGCCGCACCCATGCAAACAAAGCCACACCTCCTAATAGTGCCATTTCCTATGAGATTATGGGGGCCAGTTACTGTCAAACCTACCACTTTCCACTCCTGGGTCCCATAAGCTTGTAACAATATCATAATGCAAAATTCATTTAGTCCAACTTCAAAAGTCCCCATAGTCTATCACAGTGTCAACAATGTTTTAAAGTCCAAAGTTCAAAGTCTCTTCTGAGATTCATGTAATGTCTTAATTATAATCACCTTTAAAGTCAAAATTAAAATTCAGATCACATAATTCCTACATATAGTGGGACAGGATGTACATTATCATTTCAAAATTCCTGGAAGACATCATAGTGAGGAAATACTGGACAAAAGCAAGACTGAACACCAGCAAGGCAAACTCCAAATTCTGTACCTCCATGTCTGATACCAAAACACTCTTCAGATCTCCAGCTCCATTCATCTTTATTGACTACAACACACTTCTACTCTTGGGCTGGTTCCACTCTCTGTTTTCAGTTCTCCTTGGCAGGTGTTCCACAACTCTGGCATCTCTAAAATCTTGGGATTCTCATGGCTATTCAGGATTCAACTTCACAGCTTCACAAGATGGCCTCCCTATTAGGCCTCCAATCAGGAACACCTCCAACACATGACTAGCTTCAGTGGCTTTCCTTAGGAATGGAGGCAAACTCCATAACCTATTTCTTCTATCCTTAACTCTAAAGGCAGAACCATGTGGCCAAGCTGACATGTTCTACTGCGAGCTGGGGCTGGAACATGCCCCCCTTGTTCAATTGCATCTTTACCAGCTTTCTGTCCTTCTCTGCCTGAGCTGGGCTGTCCTGAAACTTGCTCTGCAGACCATGATGGCCTCAAATTCAGAGATCTGCCAGCATCTGCTTTCCAGTGCTGTCATTAAAGGCATGTGCCACCACACCTGGCTCAAAACTTTTCTTTAATTCACAAGTTGGAAACTTAGCTGGGTTGTATCTTGCCTTAAGGTCACCCCTCCCTTTGTTCCATTTCTTCATCTGTTTATATCCTTGAACACAGGACTTAGTTACATTCCACTTTTTGGTGTTCCTTTTCTCCTTACATTTTACACTTTGTAATTTATCCTGCTAGGCATTCTCTTTTTCACTATAAATTTTTGCTAGAGTTAGCACTAATAATCACACTACAGAGTTTATATTAGGCTGTTTTGAGATTTCCTCTGACAATGGAATTAATGCAAACCTCTCTACTTTAGCCTCAGGCAGTCTCTTTGGACAAGACCAAAAAGACACCCACTTTCCTTACAGAATATCACAATGATCTCTAGACAACATACTAAAATTCTTCTCCTCTGAAACATCTTGATTGAGTTCCCAATAGTTCAAATTACTCTTAGCATGCTCCTACTAGTATGGCCCATTAAGCAGTGCTTAATGCATTCACTCTTTTTCTAACCCTAAGTCCAAATCCTTCAAACAAAAACATGGTCAAATTTATCACAGCAGTACCCAAGTCCCTGGTACCAATCTCTGTCTTACTTAGTGTTTCTATTGCTGTGGAAACACACCACAATGTTGGCAAATTCTTATAAAGAAAGCATTTAATTGTGGTGGCTCAGAGTTGGTATTCAAATCTACTAGGAAACCCTCCAAATTATGGGATTAGTACATATCTCTTAAGTAATCTTAAATGTAAATTGTTTTAACTCTGCTTGATTGGATGGCAAAGCATCCTCCAGTTGTTCACTGTCTGAAAGCAACACATTTCTACTGACAAAAACATGTATAGAATAAAAACAAAAGGAGGAAAATATTATTCTCAATGAATGGAATATGAAAGAACAGGGCTGTCTGTACTTCTATTTGGCACAATAAACTTAAAAATACAAGTAATAATGATGCATACTACTAAATGGATAATTCATCAAGAACTAATATCAGGATGTGTGTGTGTGTGTGTGTGTGTGTGTGTGTGTGTGTGTACATGCCAGTAAACTCAACTATACAATGGCTTAATTCTTATTTTGGCTCTGTTTCTTATTTAATAAGACCATTTAGAGATCTTGCCCCGGACTTCCCTTCTGAAGCACAGCACAGAGAGCTCCCACCTGGACAAGAGAGAGAGACTTCCTGAATCTGTCAGCTCTGTCTGAACCAAGTGTGCAGATAAGGCCAAGAACGAACCACAAGGAGATGGGCAGATGTCAAGGCAGAAACACATACAACAAAATGAATAGCAATACACCATCACCAGGCCCTAGCCCTCCTCCAACACCTAGACCTGAACATGGGAAATTGGAAGAAGCAGAAGAAAATAGCCTTATGAATGTCATCATGAAGAAGCTAGAGGCTTGTGTAGAGGAAAAGACAAAAAAATGTGAAGAACGCTGTAAACAACTAGAGGAAAGGGCAAACAAATTAGAAGAAATCAAAAAAGTCCTGGAAGAGAACAATAAAATACTGAAAGAAAATCAAGAAAAATCAATGAAACAAATGAAGGAAACAGTCCAAGACATGAAAAGGGAAATAGAAAAAATGAAGAAGACACAAACAGAGGGAATGCTGGAAATAGAAAATCTGAGAAAACGATTGGGAACTTCAGATGCAAGTATAATCAACAGAATGCAAGAGATGGAAGAGAGAATCTCTAGCGTTGAAGATACAATAGAAGAAATAGATTCATCAGTCAAAGAAAACATTAAAGTCAACAAAGTCATGAACCAAAATGTCCAAGAAATTTGGGACACCATGAAAAGACCAAACCTACGAATAATAGGGGTAGAAGAAGGAGAAGAATACCAACTCAAGGGCACAGAAAATATATTCAACAAGATCATAGAAGAAAACTTTCCCAACTTAAAGAAGGAAATGCCTATGAAGATACAGGAAGCCTATAGAACACCAAACAGACTAGACCCCCCAAAAAAGTCCCCTCGCCACATAATAATTAAACAATTAAACGTACAGAATAAAGAAAGAATATTAAGAGCAGCAAAGGAAAAAGGCCAAGTGACATATAAAGGCAAACCTATCAGAATACACCTGATTTCTCAATGGAGACTTTGAAAGCCAGAAGGTCCTGGACAGATGTAATGCAGACACTAAGAGACCATGGATGTCAGCCTAGACTAATATACCCAGCAAAACTTTCAATCATCATAGATGGAGTGAACAAGACATTCCATGACAAAGCCAGATTTAAACAATATTTATCCACAAACCCAGCCCTACAGAAAGCACTAGAAGGAAAATTCCAACCTAAGGAAGTCAGATACACTCTCAAAAACGCAGGCAATAGATAAAGCCACAGCAGTAAACCCCAACGAAGAAAAGTACACACACATCACCACCAAAAAATAACAGGAATGAACAATCACTGGACATTAATATCCCTCAATATCAATGGACTTAATTCACCTATAAAAAGACATAGGCTTACAGAATGGATACGAAAGCAGGACCCATCTTTCTGCTGCATACAAGAAACACATCTCAAATTCAAAGATAGACACTACCTAAAAATAAAAGGCTGGGAAAAGACTTTCCAATCAAATGGTCTTAAGAAACAAGCGGGTGTAGCTATCCTGATATCCAGCAAAATAGACTTCAAACTAAAATCAATCAAAAGAGATCAAGAAGGGCATTACATACTCATCACAGGAAAGATCCACCAAGATGAAGTCTCAATTCTGAACATTTATGCCCCAAACACAAGGGCACCCACATATGTAAAAGAAACATTATTAAAGCTTAAATCACATATAAAACCCCACACATTAATAGTGGGAGACCTCAACACCCCACTTTCACCACTGGACAGATCCCCCAAATCGAAACTTAACAGAGAAATAAAGGACTTAATTGATGTCATGACTCAAATGGACTTAATCGACATCTACAGAACATTCCATCCTAACAAAAAAGAATATACCTTCTCAGCACCCCATGGAACCTTCTCTAAAATCGACCACATACTTGGTCACAAAACAAATCTAAACAGATACAAAACAATTGGAATAACCTCCTGTGTTCTATCAGACCACCATGGTCTAAAGTTGGATTTCAACAACAACAAAAATTACAGAAAACCTACAATCTCATGGAAACTGAACAATACCCACCTGAATCACCAACGGGTTAAGGAAGAAATAAAGAAAGAAATTAAAGACTTCCTAGAGATCAACGAAAATGAAGACACCACATATCCAAACCTATGGGACACTATGAAAGCAGTACTAAGAGGGAAATTCATAGCACTAAACGCCCACATAAATAAGCTGGAGAAATCTCACACTAGTGACTTAACAGCACACCTGAAAGTTCTAGAACAGGAAGAAGCAAAGTCTCCCAGGAAAAATAGATGCCAGGAAATTATCAAAGTGAGAGCTGAAATCAATAAAATAGAAACAAAGAGAACAATACAAAAAATTAATGAAACAAAGAGTTGGTTCTTTGAGAAAATCAACAAGATAGACAAGCCCTTATCCAAACTAACCAAAAGACAGAGAGAGAGCATCCAAATCAACAAAATCAGAAATGAAAAGGGGGACATAACAACAGACATTGAGGAAATCCAGAGAATCATCAGGTCATACTTCAAAAACCTCTATTCCACAAAACTGGAAAACCTAAAAGAAATGGATAATTTTCTGGATAGGTACCACATACCTAAATTAAATGAAGACCAGATAAACTATTTAAATAGTCCAATAACCCCTAACGAAATAGAAACAGTCATTAAAAGTCTCCCAACCAAAAAAAGCCCAGGACCAGATGGTTTCAGTGCAGAATTCTACCAGATCTTCAAAGAAGAGTTAATACCAATACTCTCTAAATTGTTCCATACAATTGTTCCATAGAAACAGAAGGAACATTACCAAACTCCTTCTATGAGGCTACAATTACCCTGATTCCCAAACCAAACAAGGATACAACAAAGAAAGAGAACTACAGACCGATCACCCTCATGAACATTGATGCAAAAATACTCAATAAAATACTGGCAAACAGACTCCAAGAACACATCAAAACAATTATCCACCATGATCAAGTAGGATTCATTCCAGGGATGCAAGGATGGTTCAACATATGAAAGTCTGTCAATGTGATACACCATATAAACAAACTCAAAGAAAAAAACCACATGATCATCTCACTAGATGCTGAAAAGGCATTTGACAAAATCCAACACCCCTTCATGATAAAGGTCTTGGAGCGATCAGGAATACAGGGAACATACCTAAACATAATAAAGGCAATTTACAGCAAGCCAACAGCCAACATCAAATTAAATGGAGAGAAACTCAAAGCAATTCCACTAAAATCAGGAACGAGGCAAGGCTGTCCGCTCTCCCCATACTTATTCAATATAGTACTTGAAGTTCTAGCCAGAGCAATAAGACAACATAAGGAGATTAAGGGGATACAAATTGGAAAGGAAGAAGTCAAGCTTTCCCTATTTGCAGATGACATGATAGTATACTTGAGCAACCCCAAAGATTCCACCAAGGAACTGATACAACTTATAAACACCTTCAGCAACATAGCAGGATACAAGATCAACTCAAAAAAATCAGTAGCCCTCCTATATACAATGGACAAAAAAGCGGAGAAGGAAATCAGAGATACATCACCCTTTACTATAGCCACAAATGACATAAAATACCTTGGGGTAACACTAACCAAGCAAGTGAAGGACCTATATGACAAGAACTTTAAGTCCCTGAAAAAAGAAATTGAAGAAGATGTCAGAAAATGGAAAGATCTCCCATGCTCATGGATAGGCAGAACTAACATAGTAAAAGTGGCAATCTTACCAAAAGCAATCTACAGATTCAATGCAATCCCCATCAAAATACCAACACAATTCTTCACAGACCTGGAAAGAATAATACTCAACTTCATATGGAAAAACAAAAAACCCAGGATAGCCAAAAGAATCCTGTACAATAAAACAACCTCTGGAGGCATCATGATCCCTGACTTCAAGCTGTACTATAGAGCTACAGTAATAAAAACAGCTTGGTACTGGCATAAAAACCGACACGTGGACCAATGGAATCGAATTGAAGACCCTGACATTAATCCGCACACCTATGAACAAATAATTTTTGACAAAGAAGCCAAAAGTGCACAATGGAAAAAAGAAAGCATCTTCAACAAATGGTGCTGGCAAAACTGGATATCAACATGTAGAAGGCTACAAATAGATCCATATCTATCACCGTGCACAAAACTTAAGTCCAAGTGGATCAAGGACCTCAACATAAACCCAGCTACTCTGAACCTGCTAGAAGAGAAAGTAGGAAGTAGTCTTGAACGCATTGGCATAGGAGACCACTTTCTAATTAGAACACCAGTAGCACAGACACTGAGAGAAACAATCAATCAATGGGACCTCTTGAAACTGAGAAGCTTTTGTAGGGCAAAGGATACGGTCAACAAAGCAAAGCGACAGCCTACAGAATGGGAAAAGATATTCACCAATCCCACATCTGACAGAGGACTGATATCCAGAATATATAAGGAACTCAAGAAATTAGATATCAAAATGCCCAACACTCCAATTAAGAAATGGGCTATAGAACTAAACAGAGAATTCTCAACAGAGGAAACTCAAATGGCTGAAAGACATTTAAGGAATTGCTCAACATCCCTAATCATCAGGGAAATGCAAATCAAAACAACTCTGAGATACCACCTTATGCCTGTCAGAATGGCTAAGATCAAAAACACTGAAGACACCTTATGCTGGAGAGGATGTGGAGCTAGGGGAACTCTCCTCCACTGCTGGTGGGAATGCAAGCTTGTACAAGCACTTTGGAAATCAATATGGCGCTTTCCTAGAAAATTGGGAATCCATCTCCCCCAAGATCCAGCTATACCACTCTTGGGCATATACCCAAGGAATGCTCAACCACACCACAAGAGCACTTGTTCAGCTATGTTCATATCAGCATTGTTTGTAATAGCCAGAACATGGAAACAACCTAGATGCCCTTCAACTGAAGAATGGATAAACAAAATGTGGTACATATACACAGTGGAATACTACTCAGCAGAGAAAAACAATGACATCATGAGGTTTGCAGACAAATGGATGGACCTAGAAAAAATCATCCTGAGTGAGGTATCCCAGACTCAGAAACACAAACATAGTATGTACTCACTCAGAACAGGATACTAGATGTGGAACAAGGATGACTGGACTGCTACTCACATCACCAGGCAGGCTACCTGGAAAACAGGACCCCAAGAAAGACACAGGGATCGCCCAATGACAGAGAAATGGAATGAGATCTACATGAACAGCCTGGACATGAGTGGGGGTAGTGAAGGGCGAGGGTCGAGGGAAAGAGAGCTTGGGTGAGTGGGAGATCCCAGCTGGATCAACAACAGAGAGGGAGAACAAGGAATAGGAGACCATGGTAAATGAAGACCACATGAGAATAGGAAGAAACAAAGTGCTAGAGAGGCCCACAGAAATCCACAAAGATACCCCCACAACAGACTGCTGGCATTGGTCGAGAGACTGTCCGAACTAACCTACTCTGGTGATGGGATGGCCAAACACCCTAATTGTCGTGCTAGAATCCTCATCCAATTACTGAGGGATCTGGATGCAGAGATCCATGACTAGGCCCCAGGTGGATCTCTGGGAGTCCAATTAGCGAGAATGAGGAGGGTTTATATGAGTGAGAATTGTTGAGACCAAGGTCGGATAAAGCACAGAGACAAATAGCCAAACAAACGGAAACACATGAAATATGAACCAATGGCTGAAGGGTCACCAACTGGATCAGGCCCTCTGAGTGGGTGAGACAGTTGATTGGCCTGATCTGTTTGGGAGGCATCCAGGCAGTGGCACTGGGTCCTGTGCTCATTGCATAAGTCGGCTGTTTGAAACCTGGGGCCTATGCAGGGTCGCTTGGCTCGGCCTGGGAGGAGGGGACTGGACCTACCTGGACTGAGTCCACCAGGTTGATCTCAGTCTGTGGGGAAGGCTTTGCCCTGGAGGAGATTGGAATGGGGGGCGGGCTGGGGGGAAGGTGAGGGGGGCGTGAGGGGGGAGAACAAGGGAATCTGTGCCTGTATGTAGAACTTAATTGTATTGCAAAATAAAAATTAAAAAAAAACAGCTAAAAAAAAAGACCATTTAGAATTTCATCTACATTTCTCTGTTTTGTTTTATTTTACTGAAACAAGGTATCACTGTGTAGCCCTGATGGCTTGACACTCACTATGTAGGCCATCCTGGCAGCCTTGAACTCATGGAGATCTATCTATCTTTGCTTCTAGACTGTTGGGATTATTTGCAAGTGCTATTACACCTGATTCCAACTCTAATTAATGCATCATTCAAAACATAAATTGACAAACAAGCATCAGAGATAAATCACTTTAGCTAAAAGAAACTTAAAATACAAGTGCCTAGTACTTCACCAACAACTCTGGAGGACATATCCTACTCAACAATACACAAAGTTTCCTCTAAAATATGTCAGCAGAAAGGACAGTTTTTATAAAGACCAACAAATTGAAATGCTTCCTGTATATTAACATCAAATACAATTAGAAATGAACAACAAAAGAAACAACAGAAAACATGCAAAGACATAAAGATTGTATGACCAATGAATTATAAAAATAAGACACCAAATAAGAAGAGAAACTGTTTGAAGAAAGAGATCAGCAGAAGCAGGTGGATGACAGAGAGTAATAGAGGGTGAATGTGATCACATGAATTGTTTACACATGAAACTGAAAATAAAGTAATAGCAGCAATGATAAGGATTTAAAAACTGATAAAATTATATATAATAAATTGTTTTTTAAGAATTCAATGATCCTTCAATATACAAAAACATAAATCATAAATAAATATAACACAACATGTAAATAAAATGAAGAAAGAAACCCATTTGATAATTTCAAAAGATGCAAAAATGACATTGGCAAATTGAATGTCTCCTCAGAATAAAAACTCTGAAGAAACTTGGAATAGGAACATAATACCCTATGATGGTAAAGGTGATATATACACCCAGCAGCTTTCTGAATGATATCAACTCTTAATATTTGAAATAAGACAAACACATTTCCTCATAACTCTTTTATTTATCATTGTGCATGAAATGTTAGTAAAAATAATAAATCAAAAGAAAAAGAACCATTCACGGTTTCTCTTTTTTAATATAATAAAATTACGTATTTAAAAAAATATAGAAACATCTCAAAGAGTATCAGAAATTCAAATAGGCACAATTTTACAACCTTATGTTTAGTTTGTGTTAGGTCTTGGTATTTTCTTTTTTAGGAATGAATGTATGTATGAAGATTTATAGTGTTAGATGATTTGGGTGATATACAAAATAAAAATGCAAATGAAACAGAAGACATAAGAACAGGCACAGACCAAGTGATGGAGAAATGCTCAATATTCTTAAATGTCTTTCGTGGACAGCTTGGAGTATATTCAATTAACAATAATTGATATTTGTTGGCAGGACATTGAAATAAAGACCAAACACAACTTTGTTGAGCAGCAGGAAGTACTTAGGTGCACAGCATGACAATGGGATGTTCATCTGAGATGATTGCTCAGCAGAGGAAGGAGGTCATCATCCTTCTAAGTGAGTGCTTTTCTCTGATTGCACTCCCATCATAGGTAGGAACACCAAGCCTTATGAATTTGCATCTAAGGCTTTCTGACTAAACAACAAATTTATCATTGGTCTACTCATCACCTTCATGGCCACACTGAAGTTAAACATTTGTTTTCTTGATTTCAGAGGTCTTTGTTGTTTTGTGTTTTTGTTTGTTTTTTGAGAAAGAACTTAAGGGTAGATAGGGAACAGGAGAGGATCTGCAAGGACTTAGGTGGAGGGAAAGAATATAATCAACTGTATTTAAATTTAATAATTGTTTTAAATAAAAAATATTAAGAAGGAAGTGACAAGTTATTTTGTATTATTTGTGATGTTCTGTAATATTCTTTCATGCTCTACAGTATATTTATATTTTTATTGTTAATGATGTATGTAGGTATAACCCATTATTTTAATGGCTTTGTGTTTTTTTATTGAATGAATATCCTCAAACTTATGTATCATTTTTTTATTCCTGTATAATTAGGCATATTCAACTTTCCATAATTATTTACATTATAGTAACAAACACTATTTTCTTTGTGTGTGTGAGTGTAGTGAACTTTACTGATGATATTAAAGAAAGAAGGGATCTCTAAGCCCCTCTCTTTTTTCTGGAATTTTGAGATGGAAACTATGAGGGACAAGTGCAGTGTTGAGGGCTGAGTTGGTACAGGGACTTATTCCTAATCCAGGACTTCTCTGGTTCGTTAGTTCTTGCTGTGGCAGGTGGTCCTTGGAGGCCATGAGGTCCACTGCCCTGCTGCTGTAGCTGTATTCATTATCATACCAAGAAATGATCTTTACATAGTTGACATTGAGAGCACTACCAGCCCCAGTATCAAAGATGGAAGAGTCAGTATCACTGTTAAAGTTGCAGGCAAAAACCTGGTCCTCATTATAGCCTGGGATGTCCTTTAGTGGGTTCTTGGTTGCCTGCTTCACCATCTTCTGGATGGAAGTCATGGCATTGACTGTTGTCATGAGTTCTTCCACAATACCAAAGTTGTCATGGATGACCTTGGCCAGAGCGGCAAGGCACTTGGTGGTACAGAAAGAGTTGCTAACAATCTTGATTGAATTTTCATACTTCTCATGGTCCACACCCATCACAACCATGAGGGCATCAGCAGAAAGGGCAGAGATGATGATCCTATCTGCAACATCTTTCAAGTGGGTTCCAGCCCTCTCTACTGTTGAAGAAACCAGCAGCCTTCACAACATACTGGGCATCAGCATCATCTCTTTTGATATTGGCAGAATCTTGTTCCTAAAACAATGTGACAGCCTTCCCATTGATGACAATCTTCCCATTCTCAGCCTTGACTGTGTGTATATGAGAGTTTACAAAGCTATATACAAATATTTTCAACTCTCCTAAGTTTCACAGAACTGACTAGCTAGAAAAGTAATTACTACAACTATCACAGTAACACTAGCTACTTACAGTATCACCTGTATATTTTGAGATGGCATTATTTTCTTATGTCTGTGTTGACAAATATTTTTCATTTAATTTTTCTTAAGCTGGTGAGAGAGAAATAGTATCTGCAATACATACTTTTTATTTAAACAATAACAATAAAAGAAATAGACTCTCTGAATTACATCTCCAAATACCACCACATCCTAACCTCACCATCTAATAACTTTTATCATTAATATCTCTAAATACGACCTTATTATTTGTTAACTTGTCCATATGAAATGGGTCTTAAGACTTTCGGGAGGAAAGGCAGAATTCCATACATGAAACACATTCTTGTTCCTCACTTTCTTTCATGAACTCTTCTCTTTATGTTCTTATATTATAAATTCTGACATCACATATTCAGTCTCATTTTCTATGATTTTCCTCTTTGTTCTTAAAGCTACAATTATTTTATGCAACTTATAATTTTTTAAACTGTGATTTCTTTTAAAAATTGACAAGGGTATCATCTTTAGGGGTTTGTAGGTAGAATGCCATGATTTGGATGTAGATAAACTCTCTCCTCCCGCAGGGTTCATGTGACTGATGTGTTCTCCTCAGGGTCGTGGCTTTGGAAAATTTTGATGGACTTGTAACAGGTAAAGCTTAGAGGATGGTCCTAAGTATATTGGGGATATAGTCTCAGATGTCCAGTTGGAGAGATGGCTCAGTGTTGAAAGTGTGTACTGTTCTTGCACAGGACCTTGGATCATTTCCAAGTGTGTAAAGCAATTAACAACAACCTGTAACTCCACCTTGAGGGTAATCTAATGCCCTCTTCTCTCCTCTGAAGGTGCCTTCACTCACTTACACAACCCCCCAAAATTTTAGTTAATCTTTTTAAAAAGAAGTTATACAGATGTAAAATATGTATAGGAAAGTATTCATGATATCCATTAAAAGTGAAAATTAAAAACAAAGAGATGCCTGAATATAGGATATATATGGAATATTATATAGACTGTAAAAACACTGATCCACTAGAATATAATAAACGGCGATGGCCCTAACATCTGCTGACATGGAGCATCAGGAATGCTCATATGCGGTGGATGAAATAAAAAAGTACTCAGGAACATATAAAGCCAGGTAAAAATTCCTAAAAACACAAAAAGAGGCTTATCATAAAATACCAGAGCCAAACAACTGAGAATTCATCAAATTAATAAAAAAAAATCCACCCAACATACAACTTTAAGAAACATCTGAGCTGAAGCTCGTGACAGAGCACTTACCAAGCATGTGGAAGGCTCCAGGATCAATCAGTAGCACCTAAGAAGCAATATAAACAAAAGTTTGCAATATTGATTCTCTTTGCCAGATCTAGAAGTGTACAAAATATTCTTTGTAGGTAAGTGAATGAGGAAAGAGTGGCCCATCCATATAAAGTGAATCATTAATCATCATTAATAATAAATGCCCCCCTATGAGAAGACATGGAAGAAGCCTAAATGAAACCGAATGAAGTTAGTCTAATAGAGCCACATGCTGGATCAAAGCAATAAAACAACTTATTGGAAGACATGACTCAACAATGACATAAGGTAGTGATTACCAGGAGCAATGGCAGGAAATAATAGAATACAAGCTGTTTAGAGCACCAACACTCCTCTGCAGGAGATTATAAAGACAAGTGAATGTTGTTCTGCTTTTGTCAAAATCCACTGAACTGTGTTCCAGACAAGCAGACTCCATGGCTGCTTGCCAGGGACTGCTATCTGTCCACTGCCTCCCTCCATCACTGTGAGACTCCAGTGATCCTAACCAGTTCCCGCCAGAGAACTGTCTCTAACCACTGTCCAGCCACCACAAGTGGCAGGAGGTCCAGACCCCTCGGTCCTTGTGGGACTTACCCTAGTCATGCCAGTACTAGGATGGGGCTTTTCATTTGTGCTATCAAGCCTTGAGAACCAGGGCAAGCCCACACTCCATGGGAGGTTTGTTCCAAACTTCTTGACCAAGATACTGCAGTCACCATATTGTAGCTGACAAACAGAATATCTGGGGCAGAGGTTATAGCATTAAATACCAACAGACAGAGGACATCCACATTTTAACCCTGCTATGAATTAGCTCCTATCTTAAAGCTATAGACATCTCTACTGAAAGAAGGAAGGCAAATAGAACAAAAAGGAAAAATTAAAAATCTCATCCAACAAACTAACTGCTTGTCTGAAAATCTCAAATACAGAAATAAGAACATTTTGAAATAAAAACAAAATACAGGCCTTGAACTCAAAGAGATTCATCTGCCTCTGACTCCTGAGTTATGGAATTGAAGGCATGTGCCACCAGGATTAGGAGAATATAGATTTTTAAAGAATGTTGTTATCATCTTCTGGATTTCCTCAGTGTCTGTTATAACATCTCTCTTTTCATTTCTAATTTTATTAATCTGGATATTCTTTTTCTGTCTTGTGTTTAATTTATGTAAGTGTTTGTCAATCACACAAATTTTCTCACCCAACCAACTCTTTTTCAATGATTATTAGTATTGTTTTTATCTTTTGTTGTTGTTTGGTTCTATTTTATTTATTTCAGACATGGTTTTGATTGTTTCTTCCCACCTACTCTTTAGCCATATTACCCATTCTTCTTTTTCTGGAGCTTTCAGGTTTATAGCTAAGTATGAGATTGTTTAAGGTTTTTTTTATGTTGGCATTTAGTGCTATGAAATTGTCTTTAAAAAAACTTCTTAATGATTCTTTGTGGATTTTATACCTTGTATCCTGATCCCACTCATCTCCCTGTCCCCTTGCCTCTGTCTTTGCGATCTTACTCTCACAGCACCCCCCTCCAATTTAAAGTATTGCCAAGAAACAAACCAAAACCAAAATATCCCAAGCAACCAAACAACCACAAAAGAAAAAAAATTCTCAGTGTGAAAGCTGTAGTGTGACCCAGTGAGTCACGCAGTCTACCTTTAGACCATACATCTTTGCTTGCAAGTGTTCATTGCAATGGATCATTGATCTGGCTCCAGGCCTCTCACTTCTGCTACGCTGTTGATACTGGGGATTCACTGGGGCTCCTTCTGGATATCCTATTGTTGTCTTGTGTCACAGAGACCCTACAGCTTTGGATCAGCAGGTCTGGCCCCTTCACACGCTCCAGCAATTTATAGATTGGGTGGATGTTGGAGTAAGCTAACTCATAGCACTGGTTCTGGGCCTGGGTGGTAGCTGGGTTGGTCAGCTCATCAGCTTTCCCTCATCAACATCCAGCACTGCCCCAGCTAGCTCACCCAAAGCATCAGGCAACATAAAAAAGGGCCATTTCTCCTGTTCTCATGCCCTTGGGCTGGCTTACCCACACTCACATCAACAGGACCAGCTCTACTGTTTCTTCCAGGCATGATGTATGGCCCACTCTCCTGATTAGAACTGCCTACATTTTGTCCCATAGATTAAGGTATGCTGTATTTTCATTCAGTTAGTAAAAGTTTTTAATTTTCTTTTTGATTTCTGTCTTGACCCAGTTTTAAGTAAGTAGTGAGTATTTCAGTTTCCATAAGTTTGCTGCTTCTATTGTTGTTGATATCCAGCTTTAATTCATGGATTTCAAATTAGAATTTAGTGTATTATTTTAGTTTTCTTTTATATGTTGACACTTGCTTTGTGTTAATATATGGTCAAATTAGCAGAAAGTTCCATGGGCTGTTGAGAAGAGAGCATATTTGTCTTAGTTACTCTTAAATTGTTATGACAAAACACCATGACTGAGACAAGTTGCCATGGACTGGGTCTCAGTAGGGCCACCAGACCGAAGGAGAACGGGATGAAGATGCTCAGGATAATTGGGATTCAGCGATGACAGACAGACACAGACACCAGAGTATGCTGTGAAACTGCTGCAATTTTACTGAACATCAGGCTGAGATTTTGTGCAATCTTAAAAAGGAACTAAGCCCAAGGGCAAAAGGAAAACAATAGACGCAATCTTTTGTGGTCATACAATGTGGTTTTCAGAATGATTAATCCTTTCAGACAGAGACATGCTGTGGCCTGAACCCTAAGAGCCAGATCATGCACTCAATAACTAGTAATACATTTCTAGTAATTCATTAAAGACAGTTACAAAGTCCTCGCCAAGAGCCTTAGCCCACCTCTTTAGCACAGGTGCTATACCCCTCAATATAGTTGAGCTTGTCTATCATATGTACACTATACCTTTCTGCTTCTAACCAGCCTTTCCATAAAAGGCAACTGATTCCACAACATTCTTTTCCCCCATGATTTACCCAGCCGATTCCCTTCATAGTCATAAGCCCCTGTAAAAGGGGGTGGATCTAAGTAATTTCTACTTCTGGGATTCCAACTAGGGGGTGTCCACCATTTCCCATTAATACGGTATTGAATGTACTTTCCAACCATTCTTGTGGGAGTTGCCAGTTTCCTAAGTTCTCTTTCTTGTGAATTTGCATGAGCTGAGTGAGGGTTACCTAACAATCTTTTTACTTTTACATTTTCTTCCTTAGAATCTATGGGAACCTGAATCATTAGCTCTTTCTTTTCCAATCCATCCATGAGTGCCCCCACTGAAGTAGGGTTTTTTTGTGCTATCTGCTCAAGGGCTTGAATCACTGGGGGCAGTGCCGGTGTAACAGTTGAGGAGTTATCAGGTATGTCAAGAGAGCGTCTGCGGGAGTCCAGGCACAGGGAGGTTGTTATTGTCAGGAAAGAAGAAAGAAGCAGGAGTCTTGCCAACCATCCACGGAAGGCTGGTCTTTAGGGAACAATGTATCCAAGAACCATTGCTCGGGCTGATTGCCAGGGGACCGCCGGGGGCCTAGCCTTGAGAGACACGTGCCCCCTTCCTCGTGAGACCACCAGGTCGGCATTTGTCACACGGGCGACACCGTCGCAGGTGTGGCAGTTCCCTCTTTTTTGCTTTTAAGGCACAAGGCATTCACGTCCCTTTTGACCAATGCTATGGACTTTGTCAGCAACCTGACAATGCAAGGAAAGATCATGATAACACGAAGGATAAGAAGTGCTAGGACTCCAATGAAAATAAAATATTGAATCCAATCTAAAGGATTCAAAGCTTTGATGTCCTGTCCTATATCTGCTGCCAGAGAAGATAAGGAATTTGAATATAAGTGGGCCTGGCTCATAGCTGAGATATCTTTCTGCACCGCTTCCAGATCATGGGTAATAGAGGTATCCTTCCATACACCGAGCAGATGATGCTTGACCTTTTCCCAGTTCGAGGAAGAATTATAGGGCAGTGGGGTAACACATATTGCTTTATATTCTTGATGGCATTGTGTCTCCATAATATTAGCTACATCCTGCCCTAAAGCCAAAATCACTTCTTCTAAAACATTAATCTTAGCTTTTAATTTTTTATCTATAACAGCTTGTTCAGATAAAGTAAAGGAAACATTCTTATTTAATTCATTTACAAATTGGGCAGTATGAATTTCCTGTACCAAAGCAGTGGTTGCCACTGCATAGGTAGTAATAATAGAGATCAATGCAGTAATACCAAGTAACAAGGCAGCAACAAACCTTTTTGGCCTGATCAATTCATGAAGTTGTCTAAGAACTTGTAAAGCAGAATTATCATACCAAGTCATATTATACAATTGAACAGGCATCATGACAAACAGAGGACGTCTGACAAGCAACATAATCTGCAGACCATTCCTCTCTTTAGGAAAGATACAATTTGTAACTATACATGCATGACAAGTTACATGATAAGAGGCAGTGCCTAACCTAGAAATATTAACATGAGCAGAGGATCCCAATAACATAGCAAAAGGATAGGAAATACAGGCTCGCACCGCTATGGGCGTGGAAACTGTCTCATTGGGCCATTTCTGCAAAATCATCTCTGAAGCAGCTACCAACCTAAAAAGTCCCGAATGTTGTTTCATATTACCAGAAGGTGTTCTAGCAACCCATATAGGCTCTACATACCCTGGTGAAAACCACCTGGTTATCTGTTCTCCAAATCTATTAAAGGTATATCCATGAAACTTAGTGGCTGAATTGTCAGCGATATATTTGTTATATTTCTTTTCACCAGAGGATGCAGAAAAGTCCCAAATCTTAATGTCAGATTTAGCAAGAGTATAACCAGCTGCAGCATGAGGAAAGCCACAGCGCAACCATGTAGGGTATGCTGTAATACTACTATCCCAAAACTGATTAGGATCCCTAAACTTCTCAACACAAGAGTCCAGAGACATAAAGTCCACCTTCACATACCTCTCATTTAGCGTTGCTAACCCGAGTGAGAAAAATTGAGTTTCCCAAATCCATCTAGACTGAGATTTTTTACCAGATTTGTCCGGAGCATCAGTTAGAAAGGTACGCAGGCTTGATGGCAGGCAACCCGGCGGACCTGTTCCTTGTAGAGCAAAGCAGATGGGTAATGAATCAGAGCTGCCTGCAAAGTTTATAAAGGAGGAGGCACTTGCCCTTTCATCTGAACCTTGGAAACCCCCGAGAACTTCCGTATTATTAGTTAATACCTTATATGGCTCCGGATCAAACCATCCTACAGCATGTAATAAGGGGGGCCTAGGAACATAAGCCCAATAAGTAGAGGGAGAGGGAGAAGCAGTGGCAGCAGAAATCAATGACAGCATAGCAAAAAATATAAGTTCTGCTGATGGTGGATTTTTTTTTTTTTTTGCACGCTGCAATCGTTTGAGCTTTAGTCATGAGATGATGTATCTGTGTCAGTGTCAGCAGTGGTCTCAGGGAAATTGAAAGCTTCCGTATTCTTGCCTCCAATGTCCTTTCTCGGAGTTTCTGTCTCCTTCTTCGTCTCATCCTTCTCTTGTGGCGCAGGTCTGATAAGCCTGTCGGGGATCCAGATGGGAGAGTCTGAATCCTGTGGAAAAACACAAGCATACCCTCGTCCCGAGGTTATAAGTACATCCGGGCCTTTCCAGGTTCCAGAAAGGAGATCTTTCCACATAACTTTCAGCTGTCTTTGCTTAGTTAGGACTTGGTCCCAATGTATCTGAGCAGGGGTTAAATATAGTGCATTGGTATTTAAATGATTGAGAACACTTTTTTTTTTTTTTTTTTTTTTTTTTTTGGTTTTTCAAGACAGGGTTTAACAAAAAGTGCATGATTGAGAACATGATGAGGCGAATAATACAGATTCACAGCTTGTAACCTCTCAATCTGTAATTTCAAAGTTTGATGTGTTCTTTCAATTATTGCTTGTCCTTAAGGGTTATAGGGTATCCCAGTTGTATGAGCTATACTCCACTGGGCCATCAGGGAAGCAAACCCTTTTGATTTATAAACCGGGCCATTGTCAGTCTTTATCTGCGAAGGCTTTCCCATAATCATAAAACACTGCATTAAATGTTGTGTGACATCTTTCAATGCTTCACCAGATTGTGCTGATGCATGCACAAAATGAGAAAATGTATCTACTGTAACATGCACATATCCCATCCTTCCAAAAGAGGGAATGTGGGTAACATCCATTTGCCATAGTACTCTTGGTTTGAGACCTCTTGGATTTACTCCCATTTTTAGACTATTATGTATGGGAGGACAATGGGCACATTCTTTTACTATATGCCTTGCTTGATCCCTTGTAATATGAAACATATGTTTCAAAGCAGTAGCATTCTGATGATGTAACTCATGACTGTCTTGAGCTTCTTGTATAGTCATGAGGTTTATTTTTGTAAGTAAATCAGCCATCTGATTTCCTAAACTCAGAGTTCCAGGTAACTTAGTGTAACCTCTGATGTGTCCCACAAAGATTTTTTTCTTTTCAGGCCCACAATAGGTTCCGTAACTCTTTTAAGAGAGGAAGTATAGTAGAAGGGCCTGCCAGCAAAGCTGTCTCAATAGCAGGAAATAAGTTAACCACATATTTTGAATCTGTATAAAGGTTGAGAGGCTGGGCAAAATTTCTCAAGGCAAGCAGAACTGCTTTTATTTCTGCTTGCTGAGCTGAAGTCTGCTGATTATTCTCAACTAGGGGGTCAAACCCTTCTGCATACACCGCAGACTTTCCATTTGATGATCTATCTGTAAAAACCACCACACCTGTACTTAAAGGTTGAGAAACACAGACCCGTGGAAATATCAAGGGGGTTTCTTTGATGAATTCTATAATTGGGTTTTGAGGGTAATGGAACCCGATGTTACATAACCAGCAAGAATTATGGCCCAATCATCAGATTCTTGTAATAAAATATCTAATTGCTCTTTTGTATAGGGAATGATAATATTAACAGGTTCTTTACCAAATAACTCCTGAGAACGAACCCGGCCCCAATATATCAAAGTAGCACACAAAAATGGGTAAGAGGCTAAAATTTTCTTTTGTGTGTGAGGAAGATGTATCCATTCTAATATGCCAGCCTACCAAAGACAGGTTGTTGGAGTATAATCAGTGCAAAAATCAATAAATCACAAGGCCTGCTATAATCCAATTGCTTTACTTTTGCCTTTTCTAAAACTCCCTCTATTATTTGTAGGGCCTCTAATGCTGCAGAATTAAGACTTCTACTTTATCGAGGATGGGTATTGCCTCGCAATATTTGATATAGAGTACTTAGTTGGCCAGTAGTAACATCCAAATAATTTCTTACCCAATGAATATTTCCTAGCAACTTCTGAAAATCATTTAGGGTTTTTAATTTATCCACCCTGATGGAAGCCTTTTGAGAAGTAATATAATTATCATGTATTCACTGGCCCAAATAACCCAGAGGTTTGTCCTTTTGAATTTTTTCTGGGGCTACTATAAGCCCATAAGTGGTGAGACTGCAAATGGTTACCTCGAGCATTTCTTCCACTTTCTGCTTTCTTTCATGGGCTAGCAGTGTATCATCCATATAATGTATAATATGTGCTTCAGGTTAAGACTTCCTGATAGGCAGGAGAGCTATATCCACGAATTTTTGGTACAATGAAGGACTGTTCTTCATTCCTTGGGGTAAGACTTTCCAGTGAAAGCGTCTATAAGGTCTCTTAAAATTAACTGATGGTATACTAAAAGCAAATCTCTGACAATCTTGTGGCTGTAACTTAATCGTAAAGAAACAATCTTGTAAGTCAATGACTATGATATGCCAGTCCTTCGGTACTGCCACAGGAGATGGCAGACCAGGTTGCAGGGCTTCCATATCTTCCATAGTGATGTTAACAGCTCTCAAATCCTGTAATAATCTCCATTTTTCTGACTTCTTTTTTATGACAAAAACAGGAGTATTCCATGGGCTATTGGACTCTTCTATATGTCCCTTTTTAAACTGTTTTGTTACTAGCTGCTCTAGTGCCTGTATTTTTTCTTGTGTAAGGGGCCACTGACTGACCCACACAGGCTGGTCAGACTTCTATTTTATAGGATCTGTATAAATGGTACTCGCAGTGGCCCTTATGAAAAATGTTGATCAGTCTCTGAGTCTACTGATACCAATTGGATATCCAAGGATTCCATTAAGTCTCTACCACACAAGGTGAAAGGTAAGGAGGGCAGCACATAAGGCTGTATCATGCCTTCCTTATTGTCTGTCTTCCATTTTAATACTTTTGAGATTTGCATGACCCCCGAGGTCATTCCTAGCCCCATAAGAGAGGATCCTGTTTTATGTATAGGCCATGAGGAAGGCCAATCTTTTCCTGCTATACAGGTTCTGTCAGCTCCAGTGTCCAGAAGGCCCCGAATGGGTTTTCCTTCTAGCTATATCACTTTAAAGGGTCTATTGCCTAGGCTTTGGACCCAAGCCACCAATTCATTAGAATCAGTAGATCCAAATTGACCCTGGCCTCTGTCTCCTTTCATGATTGGAGCAGGCAGATTCACATAAGGTAATAGCACAATCTGAGCTATTCTCTGTCCCTTATGTAACTGTATGGTCTCCTTTAATGGTCTGATCATGACTTTAATGTCACCCATTGTATCTGCATCAAGAATCCCTGGTAAGACCTCAAAATTTGTGGCTGTGTTAAAGCTCCTTCCTAATATTAGCCCTACCATTTGAGGCGGCAGGGGTCCCACTATTCCAGTAGATATGACTGCAACTCCATCCCAGAGGGACAAGAGTACATCCTCCCTACAGCTCAGATCCAATCCTGTACTCCCCGGGGTTCCTCGTGGCAGATTATAAATTGTAAATTCTGGGGCTTGAGGATTTAAAGCTTGCTTGTCCTGTTGTACAGGATTCAGCTCCCTTTCCTCCAACTTCCCCTCTTTGAGTTCGGGGCTAATGGGAAGCCCCTTGCCTAGTTTTTTGACTGAGGTTCCTCTTTTAGGGGAACCCCCCCTTTAGTGAACTTTGACTTGCACTGATTTCTCCAGTGTTTTCCTTTTCTACAATGAGGACAAATCCCCGGAGGAGGCCGGGAAGTTTTTCCCCCATGTAGAAGGGCATTCTTTCTGCATATGCCCTGATTTTCCACACTTATAGCATGTTGGGGACTCATCATCATTACCTCCCCCAAATGTTTTCTTTACATTGGCGCTGAATCTCTGACTTTTCATGGCTGCAGCGTAGGCCATTCTTTGCACTACGGCTGGTGAGGCATCCATACATGCTTTTATGTAGTCCTGTAATGACCCAATTTTTCTGACAGGCTTAATCTGATCTTTATATAAGGTATTGGCATTTTCCAAAGCCAGTTGTCTTAGAAGCATATCTGTGCCTTCAGATGGGGGAAGCATCCTGTGGATAGCTTCCTCAAGGCGAGAAATAAATGCCTGATATGTTTCCTCATTTCCTTGTATAATCCCAGATAATACAGTTCCCTTGGTCCCTGGAGGAGGTATCCTTCTCCAAGCGGTGACTGCATTAGTGGTCACAGCTTCTAAAATATCTTTGGGGAGAGCAGTCTGAGACTGAGGGGTAGCATAATTTCCTGTCCCTAGAAGCATGTCTAGGGTAGGTTTAGTCCCCTTTTTCTTGGACATAGTAATGATTGTCTCTTTAGATCTGTCCTCATAATCAGTTCTCCAGAGAATATAATCCCCCGGGGATAATGTGGCTTTGGCTGTCTGATGCCAGTTGTATGGCGTCAGCCAAAGGCTAGCCACCATATCTACTACCTGTATAGTATAAGGAGCTGATGGACCAACAGATTTAACCACAGCTTGTAGCTCCTTTAAAGTCTTAAGTGGCAAGGGTTCCCATTGAGGGGTTTCATCATCAAGCGTCTCTGCCAAAGGGAAAGCAAATATAGTATCCCCTGTTCTCCTTACCTCATCCATGGCTCCTCAAAAGCCTACAGGCGGCATAGGAGGATGTTTCCTAACTGCAGGCACAGGTTTTTCCCCTCGGTGTTTGATAGGAAAGGTTGTCATAGGGGGACAATGATGATCATGGAAATCATCTTCTAGGTCTTGTTTTGTCATTTCGTCAGCTAAGTCCCAATCGTCATCACTATCTAAAAGACCTGCCCCTATCACTGGTTTTTCTTTCTTATTCGGAGTGTTAATCACTGTAAGTGTGCCGTATGAGGGCGAAGGCTTTTGCTCCTTATCATTAGAGCCCTTTAGTGATGCTGTTTTCTCCTCTAGTCCTTCTAAGTCAGAGGCACGGGAAAGTATTTCCCTTATCTGCAACCATAAGGAGTAGGCACATGCCGGTAATTTTTCTTCACCTTTTTCTTTAGCATATTGATGCATGACCTTTCCCACTTTCCTCCATTCCGTCAGTGTCAGACTGCCCTCCTCGGGGAACCAGGGACAAACCTCTTTAACAAAAGTAAAAAATTCTGATAGAGCACTGTCAGAAACCTTCAGGCCCCTGTCTGCTAACATGTGTCTGATCACTGATGCAAATAACTTGTCTTCCTTAGAAAGATGTTGCCCCATGCTTACCTCTGATTACCTGCACATAACCGGTGAGCCACCGGCGGGACTGCAGATCCCTGGCAGGAGCCGATCCCTAATTATGAAAAGAGAGAAAGAAGAGAGAAAATTACTTGTCTTCACGTCCCTGTTCCGGGCGCCACCTGCCGCGGACTGGGTCTCAGTAGGGCCACCAGACCTAGGGAGAACGGGGTGAAGGTGCTCAGGATAATTGGGATTCGGTGATGACAGACAGACACAGACACCAGAGTATGCTGTGAAACTGCTTCAAATTTACTGAACATCAGGCTGAGATTTTGTACAATCTTAACAAGGAACTAAGCCCAGGGGCAAAAGGAAAACAATAGATGCAATCTTTTGTGGTCATACAATGTGGTTTTCAGAATGATTAATCCTTTCAGACAGAGACATGCTGTGGCCTGAACCCTAAGAGCCAGATCATGCACTCAATAACTAGTAATACATTTCTAGTAATTCATTAAAGACAGTTACAAAGTCCTCGCCAAGAGCCTTAGCCCACCTCTTTAGCACAGGTGCTATACCCCTTAATATAGCTGACCTTGTCTACCTATCATATGTACACCATACCTTTCTGCTTCTAACCAGCCTTTCCATAAAAGGCAACTGATTCCACAACATTCTTTTCCCCATGATTTACCCAGCCGATTCCCTTCATAGTCATAAGCCCCTGTAAAAGGGGGTGGATCTAAGTAATTTCTACTTCTGGGATTTCAACGAGGGGGTGTCCACCATTTCCCATTAATACAGTATTGAATGTACTTTCCAACCATTCTTGTGGTAGTTGCCAGTTTCCTAAGTTCTCTTTCTTGTGAGTTTGCATGAGCTGAGTGAGGGTTACCTAACAGTCTTTTCACTTTTACATTTTCTTCCTTAGAATCTGTGGGAACCTGAATCATTAGCTCTTTCTGTTCTAATCCATCCATGAGTGCCCCCACTGAAGTAGAGTTTTTTTGTGCTCTCTGCTCAAAGGCTTGAATCACTGGGGGCGGTGCCGGTGTAACAGTTGAGGAGTTATCAGGTACGTCAAGCGAGCGTCTACGGGAGTCCAGGCACAGGGAGGTTGTTATTGTCAGGAAAGAAGAAAGAAGCAGGAGTCTTGCCAACCATCCACGGAAGGCTGGTCTTTAGGGAACAATGTATCCAGGAACCATTGCTCAGGCTGATTGCCAGGGGACCGCCGGGGGCCTAGCCTCGAGAGACACATGCCCCCCTTCCTTGTGAGACCACCAGATCGGCATTTGTCACACGGGCGACACCGTCGCAGGTGTGGCAGAACACAGAGTCAAATATAGGGGTGAAAACCTTAGAGATCAGAAAAATAGTGAGAGCCACCAACTATCTTACCTCACCAGCTCTGTAGCCTCCAAAAGTGAGCTACTTCCTGTCTACCCAAGCCTTTATTGTCTTGCTGTTCTGCTCTCTCATTGGCTCTTAGCCCACTACCTTACTTCCTTGTCATTGCCTGTTTGTACAGACCTCCAGGTCTCTATGGTTAGTACTGGGATTAAAGGCATGTGTCAACAAGCTTAGCTGTTCCCTAGTGTGTCCTTGAACACACAGAGACCCTGCCTTACACATGATCAGATTAAGGGCTTGTGCTACCACTGCCTGACTTTTGTGTTAATGGCTTGCTATTTCCTCTGATCTCCAGGCAAACTTCATTTATTAACATATAGATAAAATATCACTACATTTCAGCACAAATAAAATATCACCACATTTCCCCATTTTTCTCTACTAAAATAAAAAAGTTATAACTAATATAAGAAAAACTACATACAATAAGTACAATAACTATATACAATATATACAAGCAATAAATACATCAACAATGTCTAGTCCATTGCATTTGACAATTTCAGAGAAAATATTACATTATCTATCCTATTTTGTGAATCCAAAATGTACCTAATTCATTTTCTATCCTAACTTGTATACCAACAGAAAACTATCTTACGATATCTTTCAAACTTATACATTTTATACCTCGTTAGTGAGTTTCTTTTTGAATTTCTTAACAAGGAAAACTGTAACTACAGCTATCTAATCTTCAACTCTCTCAGAGACCCAAGAAAGAAATAATATTACCTAGTAAAACAGGAAGTGCAAACAAAAGACTTCCAAAAAACTTTGAGTTGACAGAAACAGCCAGCTGCCTGGACAATCACCTGAGGTGTCTCTGAACATTGGGACATCATCTTTAGCCTACTGGGTTAGCATATCTGACAGACTCGTTTGTGAAGTAGGATGTACACAAGGCCTACAGCTCTACCTCATATTTGGTTCAAGTATTCCATGTACCAGATAAACTTGAATTCCACCAGTGTCCTGTCATGATTCAGGATTTTAAATTCTGGAAATTGCTCGTGTTTTTGGAATTCGGCTGCGTATTCTTCTTGGCTTGTGGCTGGCTTCATCTCAGTTTCTTATTCTTCTCCATATCCCATTCTTCTCAGCTTGTGGGTGGTTTCATCTTGGCATTCCATTCTTCTCTGCATCCCATTCTTCTAGGCTTCTGGGTGGATTCATCTCTTTTATTAAATGCCAGTCTACCATTGAGGGGTTAGACTCCATAAGCCTAGTTACTCTTTCAAGAATAACTGTTTCAGCTACTGTTCCACTGCACACCAGAAGCCACATGTCTGTTCAGTTGCCTTAGAAGAAAGGGACACCATACCTTTTCCAGATTGCAAAGCCACTTCAGCAATGGTGCCATATTGTCCTTGCCTCAGAGGATGCCTGTTGCTAAAGCTGCAACCACACTTGTTTTGGCAAGGATAGGTAGTCCTTTGTTTTGTGTTCTGTTTGTCCATTTTGCATAGCATACTGTCAGCAGTCCATGTGGGGGCACTTTGTTGCCCAGTGGCTAACTTTTGCCACAATAAAAGTTAACTCCATATGCAGTTTTCTTCAATGCCCATATCTTCTCTGAAGTTTATTGGTGCTGCCAGGAGCCAACATGTCTCATAGTCATAAAAAAAGAAAAAAATTCTAAGTTATTAAAACATTTAAATGTGATTTCTGTAGATCTCTGAAGGGTTTGAAGATGACCTCTCTATCTAAAATATATCTCTGCTTGACCTTGAAAACACACCTAATAGGACTACAAGTTTGAGTGTAATGTCTAATTACTAACTTTCATTTCTTTCTATTCTAATAGTTAGTAATAATAACATTCAAAGATTAGCAAATTGCATTACATTGTTAAATGAACTGTCTAAGTACATACAGCATTTTCTAACAATACCAATCTCGATATATATAATTTGTATACAATATATCAAAATCCAATCCAATATAAAGTATTTGAAAATAGTAGTTGTCTTTCAAAAGTAGATTCAATAATCTACCTTTTTATCTATATCATGTCTATATCCTCTCTTTTTTCTTTTCAGAGTAGATTCAATAATCTATCTCTTATCTATATTCTCTTTTTTTCCCAAACAAGAACCTTAAATCTAATCTCCTTTGTTCAGTTCTTTTCCTGACCATTAACAACAACAACAACAACAACAACAACAACAACAACAACAACTGTAACCAACCCTCCCTAACAAGGACAACTATCTCAAACCTGAAAACCACAGAAAGACCAAAAACCACCCACCCCCACTCCACCTCTTTGAAATGTGGGCATTGTGTTCTTAAAATTGCTTCCTGCTATTTGTGGTCAAAGGCATCTTTAGGGGATCCTGAAAAGAAAAATTTTGGGTTAATTGTCAAATTTTATGAGAGGTAGCTATATCATTTGTTGTCCAGTTTCTGCATAATGCCAAAGTTCAGGGCTTATATCAAGTCTTTGTTTGAGTAGCCTATGAAGCGGGATCATCTCAGCTAGCCATCTTGAAATTGTTCTGAGCAGTTTGTAGCCCAAAGCTGATCTTTGGGTGATGTTTGTTAGCTTAGTGGTATTATTATTGTCCACATGGAATCGTTGTTATGGGGCCCCATCGTCTTTCTGGAGAATTCAAATTCACTGTTAGGCTTGGTCATGATTCCCTGCAGAAAACTGATAGAGACTCCAACACACAAACATGTATAGGCAGCTAAATGAATCTGTTTTTCTAGAATTAGTTAGTACTCTATATGATCATTAATATCATAACAAGTTTTTAAAAATGTATATTAATCTTATAAATTTTGATGTAAAATTTATACCTTAAGAAAAGTTTGAAGAATCAAAATAGGACTCAAGAATTGAGATTAGTGGCAATAGAATAGTCCCTTAATTTTTCATTTTCTTCTATCGCATATCAGAAGATGGTTCTTTTTTCTGACATGATACATGGATTTTGCATTTTCCTTTAACAATATGCTTGGGTTTAGAGAAGGAGAGAGCCATTATCCAACTCCAAAGCCAGCTTTAATTTTTCGTTGAACTGGGAGTACAAAAAGATCTTTTGTGTTGTGTCTGTAGAGAAGAGCAGAAATAAACATTAGGAAGGCTTATGAAATTTTATATGTGATACACCAATAGGCCAATTTACTCCTTTTCTTGGGACATTTTTTTCTGGATGATTTTTCCTGTTTCGTCAGATGTCTCATTTGTCCAGTGTTTTTCAGATTCCTTAGCCTTCATTCTCCTAAAAGACAAAAACAAAAACCCTTCCCCATGCCTAGCCAGTAAAGCCATGGAACATGCAGCAATACATAAATTAATAGTTATGGGCTAATTTAAGAATAAGAGCTAGCTAGCAAAAGGCTTGAGCTATGGCCATGCAGTTATAATTAATACAAGCCTCTGTGTTTTACTTGAGTCTAAGCAGCTGCGGGCAGGGGTGGGACCAGAGAAAACTCCAGTTGCAGGCCTCCAAGAAATATCAACCAAACATGCCATAACAAGATATGGTAAGACTATGCACAAACTCTCATATCAGGGTTGGTAAAGGCAACCCACTAGGAGGAAAAGGATTCCAAAGGCAGACAGAAGAGTCAGAGATACCACCACTCCAAATTTTAGGGTTCAAATAAAAACACCAAGCTCACAGCAGTAACATAATTGCAGAGGACCTAGCTCAGTCCTATGCAGGCTTTGCAATTGCTGCTTCAGTCTCTGTGGGCCCTCATGAGTCCTGCTTAGTTGAATCTGTGAGCCATGTTCTCCTGGTCCTCAACCACTCTGACTCCAACAGTTCTTCCTTACCCTCTTCCATGGGTTTTCCCAAGGAAAGGGACCTGATGAAGAGCTCCACTCTGGGCTCTCTCTGTACCTAATGTTGGGCTGTGTGTTTCTGCATCTACTTCCATCAGCTAATGGAGAAAGCTTCTCTGATGCATATTAGAATAGACACCAATCTATGAGTATAGCAGAATACCATTAGGACTCATTTTATTGATTTTTTTCTATCCTGGGTTTCTGTGCTGTCCAGCCTCTGTTTCCCAGTCATTCTGACAGTGCCAGTCATTGATTGCCCATTTCCACAAGTTTTGTGTGTCCATTCCCCTTACACATCTTGCAGGGAGGATAGATTGTAGGTTGAAGGTTTTGTGGCTGGTTGGTGTCCCAGTCCCATCAACAGAATTGTCCTGGTTACAGGAGATGGCTAGTTCAGACTCTATAACCTCCATTACTAGGAGGCCTCTCTAGGGTCACCCTTGTAGAATCTGGCAGTTTGTGTTGCACTAAGTTTTCACATTGACCCCCAAATGCACTCCAATTCCAGTCACCTCTTCTCGTACTGTCTCCCTTCATCTCTCCCCCCTCCAACAGACTCCCTCCTCTTCCCATTCTCAACAGCGCCACTCCACCCACAAAATCTATTCTAGTTCCCCTTCCCAGGGAGATCCATATGTCTTCCGTAGAGCTTTTCTTGTTACTTAGCCTTTCTGGATCTATGGGTTGTGTCATGATTATCATTTACTTAACAGTTAATATCCAGTTTTAAGTGAGTACAATACCTTGTTTATCTTTCTTTTCTGGGTTATGGCATTGAGGATGATTTTTGTCTAGTTCCAACCATTTGCATGCAAATTTCATGATGTCATATTTTTAGCTGCTAAGCAATACTCCGTTGTGTAAAGGTACCACATTTCCTTTATCCGTTCTTTAGTTGAGGGACATATAAGTTGTTTCCAGTTTCTGGCTAGTATAAATAAAGCCTCTATGAACATAATTGAGCAAGTGTCTTTATTGTAGGATGGAGAATTTTTGGGCATATACACAAGAGTGTTATAGCAGGGTCTTTTGTTTTGTTTTGTTTTGTTTGAGACACGGTTTCTCTGTGTACCTTTGCGCCTTTCCTGGATCTTGCTCTGTAGACCAGGCTGGCCTCGAACTCACAGAGGTTCACCTGCCTCTGTCTCCCAAGTGCTGGGATTAAAAGCATGTGCCACCACTGCCCAGCAATAGCAGGGTCTTAAGGTGGATTAATTTCCAGTTTTCTGAGGAAATTTCATATTGATTTCCATGGTGATTGTACTAGTTTTCACTCCCACCAGCAGTGGAGGAATGTTCCTCTTGCTCCACCTCCACTCCAATATAAGCTGCCACTCGTGTTTTGATCTTAGTCATTCTGACAGGTGTAAGATAAAATCTCAGTGTCCTTTTAATTTTCATTTACCTAATGGCTAAGGATGTTGAACACTTATTTATCTTTTTCTCAGCGTTTGCATTTCCTGTAGTGAGAACTCTGTTTAGATGTGCACCCCATGTTTAAACTGGATTATTTGGTTTGTTGAGGTCTAGTTTCTTGAGTTCTTTATATATTTTGCATATTAGCTCTCTATCAGATTTGGAGTTGGTGAAAATCTTTTCCCATGCTGTAGGCTTCCATTTTGTCCCTTTGACAGTGTTCTTTGTCCTGCAGAAGCGTTCTGTTTCATGAGATCCCATTTATTAATGGTTCATCTTAGTGCCTGTGCTGGGTGTAATGTTCAGGAAGTTGTCTCCAGTGCCAATGTGTTCAAAGCTATTTCCCACTTACACTTCTATCAGAGTCAATGTATCTGGTTTTATGTTGAGGTTTTTGATCCATTTGGACTTAGTTTTGTACAGGGTGATAAATAATGGATCTATTTGTATTCTTCTATACACTGACATCCAGTTATGATAGCACCATTTGTTGAAGATGCTTTCTTTTTCCCATTATGTGCTTTTGGCTTTTTTTAAAAATAAAAATTAAGCTGTCCATAGGTATGTGGTTTTATGTCTGTGTCTTTGATTCACTTTCACTGATGGATGTGTCTGTTTTAATGTTTATACCACAAGGTTTTTTTTTTTTTCAGTAGAGCTCTGTAGTACAACTTGAATTAAGGTATGGTGACATCCATGTAAGTTCCTTTATTGTTTAGGATTATTTTAGCTATCCCGGAGTTTCCCCATATGATAGAGATTATTGACATGTTGAGATCTGTATAGAATTGTTTTGGAATTTTGATGGGGAGTGCATTGATGGTTTAGCACAGAATTTTACCAGACTTTAAAAGAATATCTAATGCTAATACTTCTCAAATTATTTCACAAATTAGAAACAGAGGAAGCATTGCCAAATTCATTTTATGAGGCCACAGTCACCCTAAAACCTAAACCACACAAAGATTCAACAAAGAAATAAAATTATAGACCAGTTTCTGTTATGAACGTAGATGAAAGAATACTCAATAAAATACTTGCACACTGAATCCTAGAAAACATCAAAAAGTTCATCTACCATGACAAAATAGCCTTCATCCCAGAAATGAGGAATGGTTTTACATATGAAAAGCAATTTAAGCTACATAATAAACAAATTAAAAACAAAACAAAGAAACAAAAATGATCATCTCATAAGAGCAGGAAAAGTCTTTAACAAAATTCAACATCCTTTCAAAATAATAGTCTTGGAGAGAGTAGGGACACAAAGAATATACTGCAACATAATAAGGGCAATTCACAACAAGCCTTTAGCCAACATCAAACTAAATGGAGAGAACCTCAAAGTATTCCACTAAAATCAAGAAGAAGGGAAGGCTGTCCATTCTTTTTATATCTATCCAATATAGTATTTGAAGTTCTAGTTAGAGCAATAAGACAACTGAAGGAGATTAAGAGGATACTAATTGGAAAGGAAGAAGTCAAAATTTTGGGATTACATTGAATGTGTAGATTGCTTTTGGTAAGATTGCCTATTTTACTATTTTTAATTCTACCTATCCATGAGCATGGGAGATCTTTCCATTTTCTGACATCTTCTTCAATTTCTTTCTTCAGAGACTTAAAATTCTTATCATACCGGTCTTTCACTTGCTTAGTTAGAGTTACCCCAAGCTATTTTATATTATTTGTGGCTATTGCAAAGGGTGATGTTTCTTTGATTTCTTTCTCAGCCCAGTTATCATTATGGTATAACAGGGCTATTTACTTTTTTGAGTTAATCTTGCATGTTGCCACCTTACTGAAGGAGTTTATCAGTTGTAGGAGTTCCCTGGTAGAACTTTTGGGGTCACTTATGTATACTATCATATCATCTGCATATAGGGAAAGTTTGACTTCTTCCTTCCCAATTTATATCCCCTTGATCTCCTTTTGTTGTCTTAATGCTCTAGCTAGAACTTCTAGTACTATATTGAATAAATATGGGGATAGTAGACAGCCTTGTCTTGTTCCTGATTTTAGTGGACTCACTTTGAGTTTCTCTCCATTTAATTTGATGTTGGCTGTCAGCTTGCTATAAATTGTCTTTGGTATGTTTAGGTATGTTCCTTGTATTCCTGATCTCTCCAAGACCTTCGTCATGAAGTGGTGTTAGATTTTGTCAAAGGCCTTTTCAGCATCCAATGAGATGATCATGTGTTATTTTTTTCTTTCAGTTATTTTTATGATGTATTACATTGACAGATTTTTGTATGTTGAAACATCTTTGCATCCCTGGGATGAAGCCTACTTGGTCATGGTGGACTTATTTTTTTTTTTGATGTGTTCCTGGATTCTGTTAGCCAGTATTTAATTGAGTATTTTTTGCATCAATGTTCATGAAGGAGATTGGTCTGTAGTTCTCTTTCTTTGTTGCATCTTTGCATGATTTGGGTATGAGGGTAACTGTAGCCTCGTAAAAAGAGTTTGGTAATGTTCTTCCTGTTTCTATGGTGTGGAACAATTTGAAGAGTATTGGCATTAGCTCTTCTTTGAAAATCAGGTAGAATTATGTGCTGAAACCATTTGGGCCTGGGCTTTTTCAGTTGGTAGAGTTTAATGACCATTTCTATTTCCTTAGGCGTTATTGGTTGATTTAAATAGTTTATCTGGTCTTGATTAAACTTTGGTATGGGGTACCTATTAGAAATCATCCATTTCTTTCAAATATTCTAATTTTGTTGAGTACAGGTTTTTAAAATATGACCTGATGATTCTCTGGATTTCCTCAACGTTAGTTGTTATGTCTCCCTTTTCATTTATGATTTTGTTAATTTGGATGCTCTTGCTCTGCTTTTTGGTTAATTTGGATAAGGACTTGTCTATCTTGTTGATTTTCTCAAAGAACCAACTCTTTGTTTCATTGATTCTTTGTATTGTTCTCTTTGTTTCTATTTTATTGATTTCAGCTCTCAATTTAATTATTTCCTTGGGTCTGTTTCTCTTGCATGAGTTTGCTTCTTCTTGTTCTATAGCTTTCAGTTGTGCTCCTAAGTCACTAGTGTGAGATTTCTCCAACTTCTCTATGTGGGCATTTTCCTCTTAGCACTGCTTTCATACATTTGGGTATGTTGTATATTCATTTTCATTGAATTCTAGGAAATCTTTAATTTCTTTCTTTATTTCTTCCTTGACCCATTGGTGGTTCAATTGTGCATTATTCAGTTTCTTGAGATTATAGACTTTCTGTAATTTTCATTGTTGTTAAAATAGAACTTTAAGCATGGTGGTCCAATAAGATACAGGAGGTTATGTCAATTTTTTGTATCTGCTGAGATTTGCTCTGTGACCAAGCATGTGGTGGATTTTGGAGAAGGTTCCATGGGGTGCTGAAAAGAAGGTATATTCTTTTTTGTTAGGGTGGAATATTTTGTACAAATCTATGAAGTCCATTTGAGTCATAATGTCTGTTAGTTCTCTTATTTCTCTGTTAAGTTCCTGTCTGGCATACCTGTCCATTGTTGAGAGTGGGGTGATACAGTCTCCCAGTACTAGCATATGGGGTTTGATGTGCGATTTAAGCTTTAGTAATGTTTCTTTTATGAATGTTGGTGCCCTTGTATTTGGGGCATAAATATTCAGAATTGAGACTTCATCTTGTCAGATTTTCCCTGTTATAAATATGTAATGTCCATCCCAATCTCTTTTGATTGGTATTAGTTTGAAGTCTATTTTATTAGTTATTAGGATAACTACACCAGCTTGCTTCTTAAATCCATTTGATTGGAAAGTCTTTTCCCCCACCTTTTATTCTGAGGTAGTGTCTGTCTTTGAAGTTGAGGTGTGTTTCTTCTATGTAGCAGAAAGATAGATCTTGTTTTCGTATCAATTCTGTTGGCCTATGTCTTTGTATAGGTGAATTGAGACCATTTATATTTTAGGATATTAATGACTAGTGATTTTTAATTCCTATTATTTTTTGGTGGTAGTGTTGTATGTTTCCCTTCTTTGATATTTGTTGGTATGGAACTATCTATTCCTATGTTTTTGTGGATGTATCTAACTTCCCTAGGTTGGATTTTTCCTTCTAGTGCTTTCTGTCATGCTGGATTTGTGGAAAGGTATTGTTTAAATCTGGTTTTATCAAGGAATATTTTGTTTACTCTGTCTATGTTGATTGAGAGTTTTGCTGGGTATAATAGTCTGGGTTGGCATCCATGGTCTCTTAGTGTCTGCATTACATCTGTCTAGGCCCTTCTGGCATTTAGAGTCTCCATTGAGAAGACAGGTGTTATTCTTTTTTTTTAATTTAATTTAATTTAATTTTATTTTAAAATACAATTCAGTTCTACATATCAGCCACAGATTCTCTTGTTTTCCCCACTCCGGTCCCTCTCTCCTTCCCCTCAGCCCATCCTCCATTCCCATCTCCTCCAGGGCAAAGCCTCCCCCACGGACTGAGATCAACCTGGTAGACTCAGTCCAGGCAGGTCCAGTCCCCTCCTCCCAGGCCGAGCCAAGCGACCCTGCATAAGCCCCAGGTTTCAAACAGCCAACTCATGCAATGAGCACAGGACCCAATCCCACTGCCTGGGTGCCTCCCAAACAGATCAAGCCAATCAACTGTCTCACCCATTCAGAGGGCCTGATCCAGTTGGGGGCCTTTCAGCCATTGGTACATAGTTCATGTGGTTCCATTCATTTGGCTATTTGTCCCTGTGCTTTATCCAACCTTGGTTTCAACAATTTTCACTCATATAAACCCTCTTCTTTCTCACTAATTAGACTCCCAGAGCTCCACCTGGGGCCTAGCCATAGATCTCTGCATCCAGTTCCCTCAGTCATTGGATGGGGTTTCTAGCATGACAATTAGGGTGTTTGGCCATCCCATCACCAGAATAGGTCAGTTTGGGCTGTCTCTCTAGCATTGTCAGCAGTCTATTGTGGGGGTATCTTTGTGGATTTCTGTGGGTCTCTCTAGCACTTTGCTTCTTCCTATTCTCATGTGGTCTTCATTTACCATGGTCTCCTATTCCTTGTTCTCCCTCTCTGTTGTTGATCCAGCTGGGATCTTCCACTCCCCCAAGCTCTCTTTCCCTCGAACCTCGCCCTTCATCACCCCAACTCAAGTCCAGGCTGTTCATGTAGATCTCATCCATTTCTCCATTATTGGGTTATCCCTGTGTCTTTCTTGGGGTACTGTTTTCCAGGTAGCCTCCCTGGTGATGTGAGTAGCAGTCCAGTCATCCTTGTTCCACATCTAGTATCCTATTATGAGTGAGTACATACCATGTTTGTCTTTCTGAGTCTGGGTTACCTCACTCAGGATGATTTTTTCTAGACCTATCCATTTGCCTGCAAACCTCATGATGTCATTGGTTTTCTCTGCTGAGTAGTATTCCATTGTGTATATGTACCACATTTTATTTATCCATTCTTCAGTAGAAGGGAATCTAGGTTGTTTCCAGGTTTTGGCTATTACAAATAATGCTGATATGAACATAGCTGAGCAAGTGCTCTTGTTGTATGTTTGAGCATTCCTTGGATATATGCCCAAGAGTGGTATAGCTGGGTCTTGGGGGAGATTGATTCCCAATTTTCTAAGAAAGTGCCATATTGATTTCCAAGTGGTTGTACAAGCTTGCATTCCCACCAGCACTGGAAGAGAGTTCCCCTAGCTCCACATCTTCTCCAGCATAAGGTGTCTTCAGTGTTTTTTATCTTAGCCATTCTGACAGGTGTAAGGTGGTATCTCAGAGTCATTTTGATTTGCATTTCCCTGATGATTAGGGATGTTGAGCAATTCCTTAAATGTCTTTCAGCCATTTGAGTTTCCTCTGTTGAGAATTCTCTGTTTAGTTCTATAGCCCATTTCTTATTTGGGCTGTTGGGCATTTTGATGTCTAATTTCTTGAGTTCCTTATATATTCTGGATATCAGTCCTCTGTCAGATGTGGGGTTGGTGCAAACCTTTTCCCATTTTGTAGGCTGTCACTTTGTTTTGTTGACCATATCATTTGCTCTACAAAAGCTTCTCAGTTTCAAGAGGTCCCAATGATTGATTGTTTCTCTCAGTGTCTGTGCTACTGGTTTTATATTTAGGAAGTGATCTCCTATGACAATGCATTCAAGACTACTTCCTACTTTTCTTCTAGCAGGTTCAGAGTAGCTGAATTTATGTTGAGGTCTTTGATCCACTTGGACTTAAGTTTTGTGCAAGGTGACAGATATGGATCTATTTGCAGCCTTTTACATGTTGATATCCAGTTACGTCAGCACCATTTGTTGAAGATGCTTTCTTTTTCTATTGGTACACTTTTGGCTTCTTTGTCAAAAATTATTAGTTCATAGTTGTGCGGATTAATGTCAGGGTCTTCAGTTCGATTCCATTGGTCCACATGTTGGTTTTTATGCCAATGCCAAGCTGTTTTTATTATTGTAGCTCTATAGTAGAGCTTGAAGTCAGGAATCATGATGCCTCCAGAGGTTGTTTTATTGTACATGATTCTTTTGGCTATCCTGGGTTTTTTGTTTTTCCATATGAAGTTGAGTATTATTCTTTCCAGGTCTGTGAAGAATTGTTTTGGTATTTTGATGGGGATTGCATTGAATCTGTAGATTGCTTTTGGTAAAATTGCCATTTTTACTATGTTAGTCCTGCCTATCCATGACCATGGGAGATATTTCCATTTTTTGACATCTTCTTCAATTTCTTTTTTCAGGGACTTAAATTTCTTTTCATATACATCCTTCACTTACTTGGTTAGTGTTACCCCAAGGTATTTTTATGTCATTTGTGGCTATTGTAAAGGGTCTTGTACCTCTGATTTCCTTCTCAGCCTCTTTGTCAATTTTATATAAAAGGACTACTGATTTTTTTTGAGTTGATCTTGTATCCTGCTAAGTTGCTGAAGGTGTTTATAAGCTGTATCAGTTCCTTGGTGGAATCTTTGAGGTCACTCAAGTATACTACCATGTCATCTGCAAATAGGGAAAGCTTGACTTCTTCTTTTCCAATTTGTATCCCCTTAATCTCCTTATATTATCTTGTTGCTTTGGCTAGAACTTCAAGTACTATATTGAATAAGTATGGGGAGAGCAGACAGCCTTGCCTCGTTCCTGATTTTAGTGGAATTGCTTTGAGTTTCTCTCCATTTAATTTGATATTGGCTGTTGGCTTGCTGTAAATTGCCTTTATTATGTTTAGGTATGTTCCCTGTATTCCTGATTGCTTCAAGACCTTTATCATGAAGGGGTGTTGGATTTTGTCAAATGCCTTTTCTGCCTCTAGTGAGATGATCAAGTGGCTTTTTTCTTTGAGTTTGTTCATATGGTGTATTACATTGACAGACTTTCATATGTTGAACCACCCTTGCACCCTGGGATGAAGCCTACTTAATCATTGTGGATAATTGTTTTGATGTATTCTTGGAGTCTGTTTGCCAGTATTTTATTGAGTATTTTTGCATCAATGTTTATGAGGGAGATCGGTCTGTAGTTCTCTTTCTTTGTTGTATTCTTGTTTGGTTTAGGAATCAAGGTAATTGTAGCCTCATCAAGGGAGTTTGGTAGTGTTCCTTCTGTTTCTATTGTGTGGAACAATTTATAGAGTATGGGTATTAACTCTTCTTTGAAGATCTGGTAGAATTCTGCACTGAAACCATCTGGTCCTGGGTTTTTTTTGGTCAGGAGACTTTTAATGACTGTTTCTATTTCTTTAGGGGTTATTGGACTCTTTAAATAGTTTATCTGGTCTTGATTAACTTAAGTATATGGTACCCATCCAGAAAATTATCCATTTCTTTTAGATTTTCCAGTTTTGTGGAGTAGAGGTTTTTGAAGTATGAACTGATGAATCTCTGGATTTCCTCAATGTCTGTTGTTATGTCTCCCTTTTCATTTCTGATTTTGTTGATTTGGATGCTCTCTCTCACTGCCTTTTGTTTAGTTTGGATAAGGGCTTGTCTATCCTCTTGATTTTCTCAAAGAACCAACTCTTTGTTTCATTAATTTTTTGTATTGTTCTCTTTGTTTCTATTTTATTGATTTCAGCTCTCACTTTGATAATTTCCTGGCATCTATTCTTCCTGGGAGACTTTGCTTCTTCTTGTTCTAGAGCTTTCAGGTGTGCTGTTAAGTCACTGGTGTGAGATTTTCCAACTTCTTTATGTGGGCATTTAGTGCTATGAATTTCCCTCTTAGCACTGCTTTCATAGTGTCCCATAAGTTTGGGTATGTGGTGTCTTAATTTTCATTGATCTCTAGGAAGTCTTTAATTTCTTTCTTTATTTCTTCCTTAACCTATTGGTGATTCAGTTGAGTATTATTCAGTTTTCACGTGATTATAGGTTTTCTGTAGTTTTTGTTGTTGTTGAAATCAAACTTTAAACCATGGTGGTCTGATAGAATGCAGGAGATTATTCCAATTGTTTTATATCTGTTGAGTTTTGCTTTGTGGCCAAGTATGTGGTCGATTTTAGAGAAGGTTCCATGGGGTGCTGAGAAGAAGATATATTCTTTTTTGTTAGGATGGAATGTTCTGTATATATCAATTAAGTCCATTAAGTCCATGACATCAATTAAGTCCTTTATTTCTCTGTTAAGTTTCGATTTGGGAGATATGTCCAGTGGTGAAAGTGGGGTGTTGAGGTCTCCCACTATTAATGTGTGGGATTTTATATGTGGTTTAAGCTTACTAATGTTTCTTTTACATATGTAGGTGCCCTTGTGTTTGGGCATAAATGTTCAGAATTGAAACTTCATCTTGGTGGATCTTTCCTGTGATGAGTATGTAATACCCTTTTTGATCTCTTTTGATTGATTTTAGTTTGAAGTCTATTTTGCTGGATATCAGGATGGCTACATCCCCTTGTTTCTTAAGACTGTTTGATTGGAAACTTTTCCCAGCCTTTTATTCTTAGGTAGTGTCTATCTTTGAATTTGAGATGTGTTTCTTGTATGCAGCAGAAAGATGGGTCCTGCTTTCATATCCATTCTGTAAGCCTGTGTCTTTTTATAGGTGAATTAAGTCCATTGATATTAAGGGATATTAATGACCAGTGATTGTTTATTCCTGTATTCTTTTGTGGTAGTGTGTGTGTATTTCTCTTCTTTGGCATTATATATTGCCTGTGTTTTCGAGGGTGTATCTGACTTCCTTATGTTGGAATTTTCCTTCTAGTGCTTTCTGTAGGGCTGGGTTTGTGGATAAGTATTGTTTAAATCTGGCTTTGTCTTGGAATGTCTTGTTCACTCCGGCTATGATGATTGAATGTTTTGCTGGATATATTTGTCTGGGATGGCATCCATGGTCTCTTAGTATCTGCATTACATCTATCCAGGTCCTTCTGGCTTTCAAAGTCTCCATTGAGAAATCGGGTGTTATTCTGAAGGGTTTGCCTTTATAAGTTACTTGGCCTTTTTCCTTTGCTGCTCTTAATATTCTTTCTTTATTCTGTACGTTTAGTTGTTTAATTATTATGTGGCAAGGGGACTTTTTTGGAGGGTCTAGTCTGTTTGGTGTTCTATAGGCTTCTTTTATCTTCATAGGCATTTCCTTCTTTAAGTTGGGAAAGTTTGCTTCTATGATCTTGTTGAATATATTTTCTGTGCCTTTGAGTTGGTATTCTTCTCCTTCCTCTATCCCTATTATTCTTAGGTTTGGTCTTTTCATGGTGTCCCAAATTTCCTGGACATTTTGGGTCATGGCTTTGTTGGCTTTAGTGTTTTCTTTGACTAATGAATCTATTTCTTCTACCGTATCTTCAATGCCAGAGATCCTCTCTTCCATCTCTTGCATTCTGTTGGTTATACTTGCATCTGAAGTTCCCGATCATTTACTCAGATTTTCTATTTCCAGCATTCCCTCTGTTTGTGCCTTCTTCATTTTTTTCTATTTCTCTTTTCAGATCGTGGACTATTTCCTTCATTTGTTTCATTGTTTTTTCATGATTTTCTTTCAGTGCTTTATTGTTTTCTTCCAGGACTTTATTGTTTTCTTCTACATTATTTGTCCTTTCCTCTAGTTTTTTTTATAGTGTTCTTCCCACTTTTTGCCTTTTCCTCTATACAAGCCTCTATCTTCTTCTTGATGTTATTCATAAGGCTGTTTTCTTCTGCTTCTTCTGATTTTTGATGTTCAGGTCTAGATGTTGGAGGAGGGCTAGGTTCTGGTGATGTTGTATTGCTCTTCATTTTGTTGTATGTACTTCTGTCTTGACGTCTGCCCATCTCCTTGTGGTTCGTTCTTGGTCTTATCAGTGCACTTGGTTCAGAGTTGACAGATTCAGGGAGTCTCTCTCTTTTGTCCAGATGGAACTCTCTTATACAAATGGGAAGTCCGGGGCAGGATGGGAGCTCTTGTCCAGACAAGAAGTCCGGGGCAGGATGGGAGCTCTTGTCCAGACACAAAGTCCGGTGCAGGATGGGTGCTCTTGTCCAGAAGGGAAGTCTGGGGCAGGATGGGAGTTCTTGTCCAGAAGGGAAGTTGGGAGCAGGATGGAAGCTGGGGGCTGGTCTCTAAGTCTCAGGAAGTGGCTGGGGTCTCGGGCAGATGGGCATGGGGGCAGGGCGTGGAGATTTCAGGGTCTGCCCAGCGTCTTGAGGAAGTGGAGCTAGAAGGGAACCTGCCTGGTGGCCAGAACCTGGGGCCAAGTTGGGCAGGTCTTCCCTGTAGTAGTTGGTTCCCAGGGATGGGGTCTAGGCTGAGCCTGGACACTCACCTCTGGTCCAGAAGGGAAGTCCATGGGCATGATAGGAGCTGGGGGACCTTCTCTCCAGGTGTTATTCTTATAAAGGTCTGCCTTTATATGTTACTTGGCCTTTTTCCTTTGCAGCTTTTGATATTTTTTTCTTTTTTCTGTATGTTTAGCGGTTTGATTATTATGTGGCAAGGGAACTTTTTTTTTTTGGATCCAGTCTGTTTGATGTTCTGCAACCTTCTTGTATCTTTATAGGCATTTCTTTATTTAAGTTGGGAAAATTTTCTTCTATGATCTTGTTGAATATATTTTCTGTGCCTTTGAGTTGGTATTCTTCTCCTTCTTCTATACCTATTATTCTTAGGTTTGGTCTTTTCATGGTGTCCCAAATTTTCTGGACATTTTGGTTCATGACTTTATTGGCTTTAGTGTTTTCTTTGACTGATGATTCTATTTCCTCTATCGTATCTTCAATGCCAGAGATCCTCTCTTCCATCTCTTGCATTCTGTTGATAATGCTTGCATCTGTAGTTCCTGTTCGTTTACTCAGATTTTCCAATTCCAGCATTCCCTCAGTTTGTGTTTTCTTTATTGTCTCGATTTCAGTTTTCAAATTTTGAACTTGTTTAATTGTTTTCTCTTGGCCTTCAAGGAATTAACTGATTTCTTCCCATTTTTTTTTGTTTGACTCTTCCTCAAATTCTTTAAGAGAAATTTTCATTTCTTCTTTAAAGATCTCTGTCATCTTCTTAAGGTCATTTTAAGGGCAATTTCTTCTGTTTCTTCTGTGTTTGGATATTCAGGTCTTGCTGATGTAGGTTCTGATGGAGCCATATTGGTTTTTATGTTGTTGACTGTATTATTTTTGCACTGGTGTCTACTCATCTCTTTCTCCACTTGGTGTAAGTAGAGTCTGTGTCTGAGGGAGCCTCTCTTGGTCTAATTGATACTCTTGGTCCTGTGGGAGCTCTTTGTCTAATTGGTGCTGATGGACTCTGTCTCAGGGAACAATTAGAGTCTGGGATGGTAGGTGGGATTTGGGACAGTTGGGGCTTGTGGGTTACAGGGTCTGATGGGTGATGATGGTAGTCTGGCCTGCATACAGGAGGTCTGCTTGCCAACTGGCCTGTAATTGGGACTGTAATGGGTGGTGGTGTGGGGGCCCAGGGTTGTGCCCCTGGGCCCAAAGCCTAGGAGCTGGGATTTCATGTATGAGGATAAAGACTCAACTCTTAGTCCAATCGGGTTCTGGGGGGGGCTCTGTCTCAGAGAACAGTTGCACTCTCCTCTAACAAAGATTTATAATGAAAAGGAGGAAGCTGAGAAAGGAAAATACAAAATATACAATTTGAGGATAAAAAGAGCACCAGGAAATAAAATAGAGCTGAGTCCTGTGTTCAAGGAGACACAGAGATTTAGAAATAGAATAAAAGAAATGATGACATCAGGGTAAGAGCCCACCAAGCTGGGCTTCCAGCTTTTGAAAATGGATTAAAGAAAAGCTCAAAGCTAGATGTAGTGGCACATGCCTTTAATACTAGCCCCATGTTAGCAAATACAGGTATATCTCTTTATTTGAGGTCATCCTGTTCTATAGAACAAATTCCAGGACAACCAAGATCAGCCAGTGAAGGAAACCATTAAAAAGAAAAAGCTGGTAAAGATGTAACTGAGAGTTGTCTGAGTTCAAAGCCAGCCAGGTCTACAAAGCAAGTTCCAGAACAGTCAATTGAGGAATTGAAGGAAACCATGAATGACAGAAAGCTGGCAATATATGAACAAGAAGGGGTACATATTCCAGCCCCACCATCAGCAGAACTTGGCCGCTTTGGGCACAATATTCTGTCTTTAGGTAGTGAAGAATAGAAGAAAGGGTTTACAGAATCTTCCTCTGCTACTAAGGAAAGCTGCTGAGGCCAGACATGCATCAGTGACTTCTTTGAGCTGGGGCTAGAAAGCATTGTAGAAAGTTGTGTAGGTAAAGCCTGGAATGCTTTCAAGATGACAAGAAGTTGGAGATGCCAGAGCTGTGGGATATCTGCTGAGAAGAGCTGTTAACAGGGAGTGGAACCAGACCAAGAGAGAGAATTGTGTTGCAGTCAACAAAGCTGAAAATAGGTGAAGATTTGAAGAGTGTTTTGACATCAGATATGGAAATACAGTTTGGGGTTTTCCTAGTTGGTTTTTGGTTCTGCTTTGGTCCAGTATTTCCTTATTATGATCTCTTCCATACTTTTTGGAAAGGTAATATATATCCTGTGTCATTATATGTTGGAAGTATGTGATCTGTTTTTGAATTTTTATTTTACAGGGGATTTCAGTTAAGAGGTTGCATGAATCTCAGAAGAGACTTTTGAACTTTAGACTTTAAATAAGTTTGGCACTGTTATAAACTATGGGGACTTTTGAAGTTGGACTGAATGCATTTTCACATTATGATATTTCTACAAGCCTGTGAGTGGCAGGGAATGTAATGTGGTTGCTTAAAAGAAAATGGAGCCCATAAAGAGTGCCACTTTTAGGAGGTATGTCTCTGTTGGAGTAGGTATGGCATTATGGGAGGAAGTTTGTCACTGTGGGGATGGACCTTGAGGTCTCTTTTTTCAAGCTATGCTCAATGTGGTAGACAGTTTACTTTCTGTTGCCCATGGATCAAGATGTAGAGCTCTCAGCTCCCTCTCTAGCACCATGTCTGTTTGTATGCTGCCTTGTTACGCCATGGTAATAATGGACTAAATCTCTGAAACTGTAAGTCAACCTCAATTAAATGTTTTTCTTTCTAGGAGTTGCTGTAGTAACAGTGTCTCTTCACAGCAGTAGAAACCCCAAGTAAGAAAGAAATTGGTCCTGGGTGCTGTTGTTTTACTGTTATAGCCTTACCACACTTTTGTTCAAAGGAATATGAACCTATTGGACTGTGGAGCAAGGCTCTACCATCATATGCAGACAGCTATTTTCCCTTTGAAAGACAGTCTTTGGCCTGTGTCTTAGTTTGGTTTTTATTTCTGTGAAAGATACCATGACCACAGTAACTCTTATAAAGAAAACATTTACTTGGGGTGACTTGCTTATGTTTTCAGATGTTCAGCCTATTGTCATCATGGAGGTGAGCATGACAACATGCAGGATGACATAGCACTGGAACAGAGAGTGCTATATCTTGCAAGCAACAGGAAGTCAATTGATATATTCTGTGGTATCCTGAGCATAGTAAGTCTCAAAGACCTCCCTACAGTGACACATTTCCTTCAATAAGGCCATACCCATTCCAACAAAGCTACATCTCCTAGTAGTAATAATGGGGCCCAATTACATTCAAAATACCCCCATTCTACTCCTTGGCCCCCATAAGCTTGTAACAATATCATAATGCAAAATTCATTTAGTCCAACTTCAAAAGTCTTCATAGTCTATCACAGTCTCAACAATGTTTAAAAGTTTGAAGTTCAAAGACTCTTCTGAGATAATTGCAACCTCTTAAGTGCAATTCCCTGTAAAAGTAAAATCCAAAAACAGATCACATACTTCCAACACATAATGGTACATGATTACCATTCCTAAATGCAAGGAAGGGAGCATAGTAAGAAAATACAGGACTAAAGCAAGACTGAAAGCCAGTGGGCAAGCTCCAAACTCTTTACCTCCATGTCTGATGTCAAAATGCAGTTCAGATTTCCAACTCTGTTCAGCTTTGTTGACTCCAACACACTACTTTATCTTGGGTTGGTTCTACTCCTTGCTATCAGTTTTCTGTGCCAGGTATTCAACAACTCTGGCATCACTAACATCTTGGATTTTCCAAGGCAATTTAGGCTTCAATTTTACAGCTTCACAAAATGGCCTCTCTACTAGACCTCCATTCACAGACACCCTTGACACATGCCTGGCCTCAGTGGTTCTCCTTAGGCATGGAGGCAAATTCAATAACCTGTTTCTTCAATCCTTAATTCTAAAGCCAGAACCACATGACCAAAGCTGCCAAGTTCTGCTGCTTGCTTGTCATGGACATGGCCCCCTTATTCAATTACATCTTCAACTGCTTTCTGTCATTCACTACTGAAGCTTAGCTACTCTGAAACCTCCTCTGTTGACCAGACTGGCCTCAAACTCAGAGATTTTTCCACCCTCTTCTTTCCCAGTGCTAGGATTAAAGAGGTGCTCCACCACATCTGGCTGTAAGCTTTTCTTTAGTTTCATTCCACAAGTTAAAAACTTAGCTGGATGGGATCTTGTCTTAAGGTCACCACTCTGTTGCATTTCTAATGTGTTTATATCTTTGAACACAGTACTTATTTCCACTCCACTTTTTGGTGTTCCTTTACTCCTTAAATTTTACAATTTGTAATTTATCCTGCTTAACTTGCTTCTTTTCATTATAAATCTTCAGTAGAATTATCACTAATAACCACTCTACAAAGTCTATACTAGGATGTTCTGAGATTGGAATTCATACCTCTTCACTTTAGCCTTGGATAGACTCTTTGGACAATGTCAAAAGGCAGCCACTTTCTTCACCAAAATATCACAAGAATGATCTCTAGGCAATGTACTAAAATTCTTCTCCTCTGAATCCTTTTGGTGAGCCCCCAGTTATTCAAACAACTCTTAGCACCACTGGGTTGCATGTTCCTAGTAGTATGGCCCATTGAGCAGTGCTTAATGCATTCCACTGTTTTTCTGACCCAGAGTACCAAAATCTAAATTTCTTCAAACAAAAACATGGTCCAGTCTACCACAGCAGTACCCAAGTCCCTGGTACCAACTTCTGTCTGTGTTAGGGTTTCTATTGCTGTGAAAAGACAGCATGGCCACAGCAACTTTTATAAAGAAAGTATTTAATTGGGGTGGCTCAGGAACTTTCCAAATTATAGTATTAGCACATATCTCTCAATAGTAACCTTCAATGTAAATTGTTTTAACTCTGCTTGACTAGGTGACAAAGCATCCTCCATTTGTTTACTATCTGAAATCAACATATTTCTACTGACAAAAATGTATATAGAATGAAAATACAGGAGGAAAATATTTTAAATGAATGTAATATGAAAGAATGAGAGTATCTGTACTCCTATTTGGCAGAATAAACTTCAAAAATGGAATTAATAATGATATATCCTACTAAATGACTCACTGATCAAGAAGTAGATAGAATCCCAGAAGTCACACAGAAGAGCACCATCCACATATGCAATCAACAAGAGCATTTTTTTATCAGAAGAGTAAAGGTATCTATGGTGATTTTATTTGTATTAAAATGTTATTTGTATGTTAATAAATAAAGTTGCCGGGGGTCAGAGCTATTAGCAAGCCATAGGAAAGCAGGGCAGTGGTGGCGTATGCTTGCAATCCCAGAACTTGGTAGGCAGAGCTAGGTAAGTCTCTGTGTTTTCAGGGATACAGCCAATATTGGATACACATCCCTTTAATTTCAATACCAATCATAGAAAACCTGGAGGCCTATACAGACCGGCCATGACGAGGCAGTCATGTGGTTGGGTTTACAAGCAATGAGAAGGCAGAACAGGAACTCCGTATAAAGACTTTAACACAGAGGTAGCTCTGGTTAAGAGAGGTAGGACCACCGCAGGAGGAGGGGTAAGGTTTTAGCTCTTAGCTCTGACCTCTTGGATTTCTTCTTTGCATTGGTTCTGTGTTTCTTATTTAATAAGAAGGTTGGTTACATCTACAGGTATCAGTATACTGGGGCTGCACAGCCTTGAAAAATGAAAAATGGTGACCCTGAGAGAAGCTGAAGGAATTCCTAAGGCAGTGAGAACATTCTATTTAGGATTGGCATATGCAAGTGACAATCATAAAAGTCCATTTCTAATTGTTTAGGACTAGTAAGGGTGAGCTAAGTCTATAGCTTTTCCATTCTTCATCAAGTACGGACAAGTCCCAGACTTCATCCTTATTTTGTTATTACCTGTGGGAGGAGGGGTTTGGCCCAGGCTTCATAAGTGGAGGAACTGAGGCCTAGTTCTTAACTGAGTTATTAGAAACCTGCCATGGTATTTGTCTGGCCTTTCAGAAGTAATATCTGCATATGGTTGTGTATGTATGTGTGTGTGCATGTGTGTCTGTGTGTATACACATGCTAATAAATTCAACTACATAATGGTGGCTTAAATTACAACTTCTTTTTGCTTCTTTCTTTGTTTTATTGAAACAAGGTATCACTGTGTAGAGCTGGATAGCTTGACACTCACTACGTAGGCCATGCTGGCCTTGAACTCAAGAAAACTACCTGTCTTTGCTTCTAGACTGCTGGGATTACAGGCAAGGGCTATTACATCTGATTCCAACATTTATTAATGAATTATTCATAATATAAATTGACAAGGAAGCTTCATAGATAAACCACTTTAGCTAAAAGAGACTTAATATACAAGTGCCTAGCACTTCATCCAACAACTCTGGAGCACATATCCTTCTCAGCAATACACAAAAGTTCCTCTAAAATATTTTAGCTCTTAAAACAGTCTTCATAAAGGCCAACAAATTGAAATGCTCCCTGTCTTATAATATCAAATATAATTAGAAATGAACAACAAAAGAATCAACAGAAAACATGTAAAGAAATAAAGATTGTATGATCAATGAATTATAAAAATAAGACACCAAATTAGGAAAGAGACTGGTTGAAGAAAGAGATCAGCAGAAGCAGGGGGATGAGAGAGTAATACAGGGTGAATGTGCTCACAATGAATTGTTTACACATATGAAATTGAAAATAAAGTAACAACAGCTATGATAAGGATTTAAAAACAGATAAAAGTATACACAATGAATAATTTTTTTCAAAGAATGCATTGATCCTTCAACATGAAAATGTTAATAAATATAACATAATATATAAATAAAATGAAGAAAGAAACCCATTTGATAATTTTAAAAGATGCAAAAAAATGACATTGGCAAAATTGAGTGTCTCCTCAGGATGAAAACTCTGAAGAAATTTGCAATAGGAACAAAATACCCTGAGATGGTAAAGGTGATATATTACAGCCAGCAGCTTACTGAATGACATTAACTCTTAACATGAAGAATAAGACAAACACATCCCTTTATTCCTCTTTTCTTCATTATTATTTTTGAAAATGTAAAAGTAACATCAAGAGAAAGAAAAGGAATCATTCAGTTTCTCCTTTTAATATAAATGAGTATGTACTTTAAAAAAACATAAAACCATATCATAGAGTATCAGAAATTCAAAATAGGAACAATTCTACAACCTTATGTTTAGTTTGTGTCAGGCCTTGGAATTCGTTTTTTTTAGAAATGAATGTATATATGTAGATTTATAGTGTTGGATGATTTAAGTGATGTAAAAATGCAAATGCAAGAGAAGACATTAGAACAGGCACAGACCAAGTGATAGAGAAATTCTCAATATTCCTAAATGTCTTTGGTGGACAGCCCTGAGTATACTTAATTAACATTAATTAATGTTTGTTGGTAGGACATTCAAATAAAGACCAAAAACAGCTTTGTTGAGCTTCAGGAAGCACTTAGATGCATAGCACGAGAATAGCATATTCATCTGAGATGATTACTCAGCAGTGGAAGGAGGTCATCTTCTGTAGTTGGAAGTTTTCCTGTGTCCCACCTGATCCACAGCCCCTGAGACCTCAATAAACCCACAGAGGCTTATATTATTTAGAAATTGTATGACCATTAGCTCAGGCTTGTTATTGACTAGCCCTTACACTTATATTAACACATAATACTTATTTTTGTTTAGTCACGTGGCTCGGTACCTTTTCTCAGTTCTGTCTTGTCATCTTGTTTCCTCTGTGTCTTTCTGGCAAATCCTGACTCAGCCTATTCTTTTCCCAGAATTCTCCTTTTCTGTTTACCCTGCCTACTTTTCCTGCCTGGTTACTGTCCAGTTAGCATTTTATTTATCAAGCAATCAGAGCAACACATTCACAGCATGCAGAACAACATCCCATAGCACTTCCCCTTTTCTGTCCAATCAAAAGGAAAGGTTTTACTTTTAACATAGTAAAATTACATATAACAAAACAGTTATCAAGCAAGAATTATAGTTACAATATCTAGTCTATTTGTTTTTGGCAAAATTAAAGAAAATATTCTATTTATCTTATATTTGTGAGTCTAAAGCTTCATATGTAATTTATCTTTTATTATAACCAGGGAAAATTATAACCATAACTATCTAGACTTCTACTACATCAAAGACCTGAGAAGGATATAATATTACTTAAGTAAACATGAAGAGCATTGTAAGCAACTTCCAAAAATCTAGAATGACAGAGACAGCTGGCTACCTGGACAGTAACTCAAAGTTCCTCGCTAATGTTGGGGCATCCATCTTCAGCCTATAGGCCTAGATTCTCTCAAATCCTTCTCTCTGTGTCCTGTAGAATGTCTAGTAGTCTCCTCTGTGAAGTAGGAACCTGAAGGACCATCTTGACTTGCAAAGTTCAGTGGTCACCTTCCTATGGTTCCTGCATGTCCAGTTGATAGAACATTTTGTCAAGTAGTCCAGACAAGAACAGTTTCTTGCCCAAATGGCTATTTTTGCCAAGAAGAAGATAAATTCCATATGGCATGTCTTGATGCCCATCCTCATCTCTGAAGTAAATCAGTGCTGCCAGGAGCAGTCATGGCTCATTGTCCAGAAAGTCTAAGATCTTAAAACATTTTAAATGCCATATTCTGTAGGTCTTTGAAGTGTTTGAAGATTACCTACCTAATTGAAATATATCTATGTATACCTAGAAAACTTAACTAACATAACTATAAGTGTGATTATCACAGATGACTAATTATTATTTTTTTTTGGTTTTTCGAGACAGGGTTTCTCTGTGTAGCTTTGTGCCTCTCCTGGAACTCACTTGGTAGCCCAGGCTGGCCTCGAACTCACAGAGATCCGCCTGGCTCTGCCTCCCGAGTGCTGGGATTAAAGGCGTGCGCCACCACCGCCCGGCTGACTAATTATAATTCTATTTCTTAATTACAAAGTAGAATTTTCAATGAGTTACATAAACATATCTTAAACAAGAGTAGAAATATATATACAGTATAACAAAATTAACTTTAAATTTGTAATAAACTAAAATCTATAGCAATGTAAAACATTTTAAACAAGTTGTTGCTTTTTAAAAGTAGTTTCAATAATCTACCTTTTTATCACATCATATCTATATTATCCCTTTTTTAGAAAGAGATTGTATTTATAATCAACTACCCTTTAAATAAAAATAAACATTTATAAACAATATTTTGGAAATTTTTGCATAGCTTCTCACACAACTTCCTGCTGGTTGAGGTTGCTGGCAATCTAATGGGGATCCTGAGAAAATTACGATTATGATCAAGTCCTGACTAGAAATAGTCTGTAAGGTTGCATTGTCTGAGCCAGTTGCCTTGAAGCCATTCTGGATGTTTGATCACCTGGGCCATGGTGTCATTGGAGACCTTCCATGGGGTCTTGACTGGTCAGATCTGATGTCATTTGGCCTATGTCAAGTCAGGTTATAGCTAGGCAGGAAATTGAGGATAGACAGGAAATGAAAATAGAGTCAAGAGAGGAGCTGCTGCCAGGAGAAGCAAGATATAAAATATAGGTAAGCCACAAGCCATGTGGCAAAGTATAGATTTATAGTAATGGGTTAATTTAAGATGTAAGAGCTAGCCAGCAAGAAGCCTGAGCCATTAGGACATATAGTTTGAAAATAATATAAGCCTCTGTGTGTTTATTTGGGACCAAGTAGCTATTGGACATGAGTAGGATAGATTCATCCCAACTGCAGGGCCCAGGCAGGACACAGGATAACTTCCAGCTGTAATCATTTCTCTAAGTAAGTGCTTTTCTCTGAATGCACTCCCATCATAGGTAGGAGCATCAAGCATTATGAACTTGCACTCTAAGGCTTTATGACTAGGTAATAAATTTATCATTGGTCTACTCAAATCCCTTCATGGCCACACTGAAGTTAAACTTTTGTTTTCTTGGTTTCAGAGTGTTTTGTGTTTTAGTTTGGTTTTTTTTTTTGAGAAAGAACTTAAAGGTGGATAGGAGCAGAAGAAGATCTGGAAGGACTTGGGGGAAGGGGAACAATGTGATCAAATATATTTAAGTTTAAAATTTGTATTCCTTAACTGAGAATTTTTTAATTCATTTTACATACCAACCACAGATCACCTTCTATTCTCTCCTCCAGCCCCTTCAGCGTCCCCCCCAACATATCCCCCACTTTTTCCTACAAGAAAGTAAGGCCTCCCATGGAGAGTCAGCAGAGCTCGGTGCACTCACTAGAGTCAGGTCCAACCCCCCACCAACCCCCAGCATCAAGGCTGTGCAAGGGGTCCTACTATAGGTAGTGGGCTACATAAAACCAGCTCATGCATCAGGGATGAATACTGATCCTACAGCCAGGGGGCCCCTTAATCAGATCTTGCTATGCAAATGTCTTGCCTATGCAGAGGGCCTAGTCCAGACCCATGGAAGCTCCACAGCTGTCAGTCTAAAGCTCATGAGTTCCCACTAGTTTGGTTTGGTTGTCTCTGTAGGTTTCCCCATCATGATCTTGATGCTCCTTGCTCATAAAATTCCTCTTCTGTCTCTTCAACTGGACTGCTGGAACTTGGCATGGTGTTTGGTTCTGGATTTCTTCATCTGCTTCCATCAGTTACTGGAGAAAGGCTCTATGATGACAATTAGGGTATTCACCAATCTGATTACTGGAGTAAGCTAGTTCTCCACTATTGGTGGTAGTCTAAATTGGGGTAATTCTTGTGGATTCTTGGTAAATTCCCTACCACCCAGTTTCTTCCTATCCTCATGATACCACCCTATATCATGGTTACTCTTTTGTTGCTCTCCCACGCTATCTCTGTTCTAGCTCAACCATTCCATTTCATTATGTTCTCATCCCCCATTCCCTAACCTCTATTGCCCTACCTCATTACCAGTTTACTCTAGGAGATCTTATCTAGTTCCCCTTCTCAGGGTGATCCATGCATCCCTATTAGGGTCATACTTGTTAGCTGGCTTCTCCGGAGCTCTAGGTTGTAGTCTGGTTATCCTTTGCTTTACATCAAGTATTCACTTATGAGTGAGTACACACCATATTTGTCCTTCTAATTCTGGATTACCTCACTCAGGATTTTATTTTCTAGTTCCATCCATTTGCCTGAAAATTTCATGATATCATTGTTTTTTCACTGCTGAGTAATAAGTACCCCATTGTATATATGTATCATATTTTCTTTATTTATTCTTCAGTTGAGGGCCATATAGGTTGTTTTCAGGTTTGGGTCATTTTCAGGAATAATGGTGCTATGAACATAGTTGAGCATGTGTCCTTGTGGTATGATTGAGCATTCCTTCAGTATATGTCCAAGATTGGTATAGCTGGGTCTTGGGGTAGATTGATTCCCAATTTTCTGAGAAACTGTCATACTGGTTTCCAAAATGCCTGTACAAGTTTGCCCTTCCACCAACAACGGAGCAGTGTTTCCTTTGATGTACATCCTCTCCAACATAAGTTGTCTTCTGTGATTTTGATCTTAGCCATACTGATAGGTGTAAGATTATATCTCAGATTCATTTTGATTTGCATTTCCCTGATGACTAAGGATGTTGAGCAATTCCTTAAATGTCTTTCAGCCATTTGAGATTCTTCTGTTGAGAATTCTCTGTTTAGTTCTATAGCCATTATTTATTGGATTGTTTGATACTTTGATGTTTAGCTTCTTGAATTCTTTATATATTCTGGAGATCAGCCATCTGTCAGATGTGGAGTTGGTGAATATTATTTTCACATTCTGTAGGCTGTTGTTTTGTATTATTCCCCATGTCCTTTGCCTTACAGAAGCTTCTCAGTTTCAGGAGGTCCCATTTATTAATTGTTGCTTTCAGTGTCTGTGCTACTGAAATATATTTACAAAGTGGTCTCCTGTGCCAATGCATTCAAGACTACTTCCTATTTTCTCTTCTATTAAGTTAAGTGTAACTGAATTTATGTTGAGGTCTTTGATCCAATTGGACTTGAGTTTTGTGCATGGTGATAGATGTGGATATATTTGCAATCTTCTACATGTTGACATCCCAGCATCATTTGTTGAAAAAGTTTTCTTTTTTTCATTGTACAGTTTTGATTTCTTTGTCAAAAATCAGGTGTTCATAGGTTTGTGCATTAATGTCAGGATCTTCAAATCGATTCCATTTGTCCACATGTCAGTTTTTATGCCAATACTAAGCTGTTTTTATTACCATAGCTCTAAAGTAGAATTTGAGTTCAGGGATGGTGATGCCTCCAGTTGTGGCTTTATTGTACAGGATTCTTTTAGCTATGCTGTTTTTTTTGTTTTTCTATATGAAGTTGAGTATTATTTTTTCCAAGTCTGTGAAGAATTGTGTTGGGATTTTGATGGGGAATACATTGAATATGTAGTTTGTTTGGGGGAAGATTGCCTATTTTACTATTTTAATTCTACCTATCCATGAGCATGGGAGATCTTTCCATTTTCTGACATCTTCTTCAATTTCTTTCTTCAGAGACTTAAAATTCTTATCATACTGGTCTTTCACTTGCTTAGTTAGAGTTACCCCAAGCTATTTTATATTATTTGTGGCTATTGCAAAGGGTGATGTTTCTCTGATTTCTTTCTCAGCCCATTTATCATTTTGATATAAGAGGGCTACTTACTTTTTTGAGTTAATATTGTATATTGCCACCTTACTGAAGGAATTTATCAGTTGTAGGAGTTCCCTGGTAGAACTTTTGGGGTCACTTATGTATGCTGTCATATCATCTGCATATAGGGAAAGTTTGACTTTTTCCTTTCCAATTTATATCCCCTTGATCTCCTTTTGTTGTCTTATTGCTCTAGCTAGAACTTCCAGTACTATATTGAATAAATATGGAGATAATAGACAGCCTTGTCTTGTTCCTGATTTTAGTGGACTCACTTTGAGTTTCTCTCCATTTAATTTGATGTTGGCTGTCAGCTTGCTATAAATTGTCTTTGTTATGTTTAGGTATGTTCCTTGTATTCCTGATGTCTCTAGAACCTTTATCATGAAGGAGTGTTAGATTTTGTCAAAGGCCTTTTCAGCATCCAATGAGATGACCATGTGTTTCTTTTTCTTTCAGTTTTTTTTATATGATGTATTACATTGACAGATTTTTGTATGTTGAACCATCTTTGCATCTCTGGGATGAAGCCTACTTGGTAATGGTGGATTTTTTTTGATGTGTTCTTGGATTCAGCTTGTCAATATTTTATTCAGTGTTTTTGCATCAATATTCATGAGGGGGATTAGTCTGTAATTCTCTTTCAGAAATGAAAAGGGAGACATAACAGTAACCAATGAGGAAATACGGAGAATCATAAGGTCGTACATAAAAAACCTGTACTTCACAAAAGTGGGTAATCTAAAAGAAATGAACAATTTTCTGAATAGATATCACATACCAAAGTTAAATCAAGACCAGACAAACAATTTAAATAGACCAATAATCCCTAAGGAAATAGAAATAGTCATTAAATGTCTCCTAATAAAAAAAGGCCAGAATCAGATGGTTTCAGTGCAGAATTCTACTAGATTTTCAAAAAAGAGTTAATACCAGTACTTTTCAAATTGTTCCACACAATAGAAACAAAAGGAAGAGTACCAACTTCTTTTTATGAGGCTACAGTTATCTTGATACCCAAACCACACAAAGATACAACAAAGAAAGAGAATTAAAAATTGTTTTAAATAAAAAATATTAAAAGATTTCCAAAATGGCTGTACAAGCTTGCATTCACATCAGCAGTGGAGGAGAATTCCCCTTGCTCCACATCCTCTCCAGCATAAGGTGTCTTCAGTGTTTTTGATCTTAGCCATTCTGACAGGCGTAAGGTGGTATCTCAGAGTTGTTTGGTTTGCATTTCTCTGATGATTAGGGATGTTGAGCCATTCCTTAAATGTCTTTCAGCCATTTGAGCTTCCTCTGTTGAGAATTCTCTGTTTAGTTCTATAGCCCATTTCTTAATTGGACTGTTGGGCATTTTGATGTCTAATTTCTCGAGTTCTTTATATATTCTGGAAATCAGTCCTCTGTCAGATGTGGGGTTGGTGAAGATCTTTTCCCATTCTGTAGGCTGTCGCTTTGTTTTGTTGACCGTATCCTTTGCTCTACAAAAGCTTCTCAGATTCAAGAGGTCCCATTGATTGATTGTTTCTCTCAGTGTCTGTGCTACTGGTGTTATATTTAGGAAGTAATCTCCATAAGACCGCATGCTAGAGAGGTCCCCAGAAATCCACAAAGATACCTCCACAATAGACTATTGGCAATGGTGGAGAGAAAGCCCTACTGTCCAGTTGGATAGAAAGAGGAGGGTTTGTATGAATGAGAATTGTAGAGACCAAGGTTGGATAAAGCACAGGGACAAATAGCCAAATGAATTGAAACACATGAACTATGAACCAATAGCTGAGGAGCCCCCTACTGGATCAGGCCCACTGTATAAGTGAGACAGTTGATCAGCTTGAACTGTTTGGGAGGCACCCAGGCAGTGGGACGGGGACCTGTCCTTAGTGCATGAGCTGGCTTTTTGGAACCTGGGGCTTATGCAGAGACACTCTGCTCAGCCTGGGAGGAGGGGACTAGACCTGCCTGGACTGAATCTACCAGGTTGAACTGAATCCCTAGGGGGGTCTTTGACCTAGAGGAGATGGCATTTGGGGGTGGGATGGGAGGAAGGTGTGGGGGGACTTGGGAATCCATGGCTGATATGTAAAATTAAATTAAATTATAAAATAGAAAAAATTAAAAAAACAAAAACAAACAAAAAATATTGAAAAGAAGTGACATGTTTATGTTGTATTATCTCTTTTGTTCTATAATACTTTTTCATGCTCATTGCTATATTTATATTTTTATTCCTAATGAGGTATATAGGTATAGTTCTTTGTTTTAATTGCTCTATATGTTTTTTTGAATGAATATCCTCAAATTTATGTATTAATTACCTTATTTCTGGATAATTAAGCATATTCAAATTTCCATAACTATTTACATTATAGTAATAAACACAATTTTTGTGGGTATAGTGAACTTTATTAATGACATTCAAGAGAGTAGGGATCCCTGAGCTTTTCCCTTCCTTCTGGGGTTCTGGAACAAAAACTGTGAGGGAGATGTTCAGTGTTGGGGGCTGAATTGGGACAGGGACTCCTTTAAAGTCCAGAACCTGTCTTGCTCTTGTGTTCTTTCTGGGGTAGGTGGTCCAAGGCTTCTTACTTCTTGCAGTCCATGTAGGCCATGAGATCCACTGCCCTACTGCTGTAGCTGTAGTATTCATTATCATAAGAAGAAATAAACCTTACAAAATTGGCATTGACAGCACTGCCAGCCCCAGCATCAAAGATAGAAGAGTAGATATCACTTTTAAAGCTGCAGGAGACAACCTGGTTTTTAATGTAGCCTGAGATGTCATTTAGTGGGCCCTAGGATGTCTGCTTCACATTTTTCTTGGTGTCATCATATCATACTTGGCAGCTTTCACCAGGTGACATGTCAGATCCATGTCAGACGTGTGGATAGGAACACTGAAGGCCATGCCAGAGAGCTTCTGATTGGGCTCTGGGATGACCTTCCCACAGCCTTGGCAGCAACAGTGAATACAGGGATGATGTTCTGGGCCATCACACCACATCTTCTAGAAGGGCCATCCACAGTTTTCTGGGTGATAGTGATTGCATGGTCTGTCATTATGAGTTCTTTCACAATGCCAAAGTTGTGATGGATGACCTTGGATAGAGGGGCTAAGCAGTTAATGGTACAAGAGGCATTGCTGACAACTTTGAGTGAATCATCATACTTCTCATGGTCCACACCCATCACAAACATGGGAGAATCAGCAGAAAGAGCAGAGATGATCACCCTTTGGGCCCCAATTTTCAAGTGGCTCCAGGCCTCTCTACTGGTGAAAACACCAGTAAACTTGGCACTAGCATCATCCCACTTGATGGTGGGATCTTGCTCCTGGTAGATGCTGATGACCTTCTCTTTGATGACAAGCTTTCTATTCTCAAACTTGCCCACTAACAGGAAGTGGACCCAAACAAAGGGAAAGAAGTGCATTGCTGTCAAAATGGCTGAAAGGAGGTTGAGTTCTGAGGAGCTCTTTAACATCAGACACTGAGATGCAGAGTGTGGAGTTCACCCAGCTTGTTTTTAGTCTTGTTTTGGTACAGTATTTCTTCACTATCATCCCTGTCCTCCATTTTGGAAAAGTATTGTTTATTGTGTGCCATTATATGTTGGAAGTATATGACCTGCTTTTTTTATTTTGATTTTGCAAGGGGTTATAGTTAAGAGATTGATTGAGTTTCAGAAAAGACTCTGAACTTTGGACTTTTAAACAAGGTTCACATTGGTAGACTATGGGTATATTTGAAGATGGACTGAATTTATCTGATATAGCTACAAGTCTATACAAGAGGTATAATGTGGTGTTTGAATTAAAATGGTTGCTATAGGCTCATAGGGAAGGGCACTATTAGGAGGTGTGGCCTTGAAGGAGTAGGTGTGGTCTTGTTGGAAGAAGTGTGTTCCTGGGGTCAGAATTTGAGGTTTCAGAAACTCAATCCAGGATCAGTGTTATCTTTCTTCCTGCTGTCAGCTGATCTGGATGTAGAACTGTCAGCTCCTTCTCCAGCACCATGTCTGTATGCATGTTGCCATGTTTCCTGCCATGATTACAATGGACTATACCTTTGAACTATAAGGCATCTGCAATTAAATTATTTCCTTTATAACACTTGCTTTGGTCATTTTGTCTCTTCAGAGCAATAGAAATGCTAACTAAAATAATGACTGACCACTCTGGTCTTAAACCTGTGAGAAACTAACTCTCCCCCTGCCAGAACTTATTAATTGTCTATCATTCTTTGTCTAGGGTTAGAACTTGGAAATTTCTACCTTCTGTGTTAGCATGTTCACTGATAGTGTCATTGTTCTGGTATTGTTTATGTAATCATTTCTTGAAAAGACAATTTCACAGCACACTTCCTAATATTATGGTTCATTTGGACCCCTCTTTTGGTAGTTTGAGTAGGTATGGCCCTCATAGACTTATATATTTGAATGCTTGTCCTATAGAGAGTTGCAGTGTTAGGAGGTGTGGCCTTGGTAGAGAAAGTGTGTCACTGTGGAGGTGGACTTTGAGATTTTATATGCTCAAGCTATGCTCAATATGGGACACATAGTTCACTTTCTGTTGCCTGTGGGTCAAGATGTAGAGTTCTCAGCTCCTTCTCCAGCACCATGTTTCCCAGCATGTTCCCCAACAAGATGATAATAGACAAAACCTCTGAACTGTAGGGTAGCTCCAATTAAATGTTTTCCTTTCTAAAAGTTGCCATAGTCATGGTACCTCTTCACAGCAAATAGAAACCTTACCAAGGACACTCCTCTTCTATCATGCTCCCTAGCATATTAGAAATAACAGTGCCAGCCACCAGATGGTTTCAAGGACAAAGGCAGGTGTGGAGGGCAGACAGTCTGAGTCTATGTGACAAACTGTGTTTGCTGTAAATGGTAGAGAATATGAGACAAAATGTGTTTCTTGTAAATGGCAGAGCTGGAGAATGGACCTGCACAAACATTTTGGAACTAGACCACTACACAGTGAGTGAGTCCTAGATGTTGAACATGGAATATGGTGGTATGGTGGTATTTTATTTGTACTGAAATGTGATTTTAATTGTATGTATTAGAGCCATAGCAAAAGCCGGTTGTGGTGGTACACACCTTTAATCCCAGCACTTGGCAGGCAGAGCTAGGTAGATCTCTGTGTGGTCAAGGATACAGCCAGGACTGGAGACACATGCCTTTAATCTCAATACCATAGAAGACCTGGAAGGCTGTACAACAATGTCGAGGCAGTCATGTGGTTGATTTTACAACCAATGAGAAGGCAGAACAGAAAGACTATATAAAGACATACACGCAGGAAGTACGCCCCTTTTAGAGAGCTCTCTTAGCTGAAGAGGATCGCTGAAGCAGGAAGGGTAAGGCTCTTAGCTCTGACCACTTAGCTTTCTTCTCTGAATCGGCTCTGTGTTTCTTAATTAATAAGACAGTTGGTTACATCTACATTTTGTGCCCAACGTGACAAGAATCCATTAAAAAGTGCTTAACTTGGCTTGGTGGCAGGTCCGGTTTCCTGCCTGGGTGGCCAGCTCCCTAGCCCGGGCCCAGGTTGGCTTGGTCTCAGGCCAGACTGACCATAGTCCCAAGTGGTTAGCTTAAAGCCGGTGCTACAAACAACTCAGGCTGCCCTGCCGAACAGGGCCCCTGTATGTAAAGCCAACACACGTGGTTGGAGCTTAAGGAAGCCAGAGCCAAGCCTTGACTCAGCTCAGGCGGAAACACGTGGCTGGATTCAACTCTTAGGCAGAACTTGTGGCTACTCTCTCTCTGGATTCACACCTCGGACACTAATTTGAAATTACCTCAGATTTCTACTGTTCTACGCAGACTTGGTAAGTCAATTAACATATCAGACATTTTAAAGGAAACTATTTAAAAGAGAATTTTTTTCCACATTAAAAAAATGGGTTTTCTGTGTACATTGGAAGAAAATTGGGCTTTGTTTGCAATTTTGGGCAGTCTGACAATGAAACAACTATATGAGAAGATTAATGTTGATTGAATTATGCAGTTTATTACTATGCTTATCCTCATATTACTATTTAAAAAAGATAGTCAATTTAAGTGCCAGGATGACAGCAAGAAAAACTTGATAAACCTGTAAAAATTCAGACAGAAGAAATTAACAGTGAAGTTGCTTCAAGACTGGATCATAAGTTTACAGAAAGAAAGCCTGTTTTCACACAGTCACCCTTAATTTGTCCAGTAACCATACAGCAGTTGCCTAATAAAATGACTACACAAGCCAGGCGGTGGTGGTGCATGCCTTTAATCCCAGCACTCGGGAGGCAGAGCCAGTGGATCTCTGTGAGTTCGAGGCCAGCCTGGACTACCAAGTGAGTTCCAGGAAAAGGCGCAAAGCTACACAGAGAAACACTGTCTCGAAAAACCAAAAAAAAAAAAAATGACTACACAAAATATTTTGGCTCTAATTGAAATGTTAGATTTACAAAGCTTTAAGGAGGCAATAGTATCTTATGGCATGCATTCCCCATATGTAAAGCAAATGTTAAACTCTTGGTCAACATATAACAGGATTGTTCCACAGGACTGGTGGGAGGTGGCACAAGCTGTTCCTGAACCCAGCCAAAGGCTTCAGTGGCTAACTTTGTTCAAGGATGAAGCTAAAAACATAGAAAAACAATGGAGGGATAAAGGAATACAAGTCTGCCAGGATCAGCTTATTGGAGAAGGTCAATATGCTTCAGCACAAACACAATGTTTATATGATGTCCAAACTCTAATTTTGTGTCAAACAGCAGCCTTGAATGCATGGGACAGAGTTGAGGAACCAGGAAAAAAATGAGTCATTTACAAGGGTTATACAAGGCCCAAAAGAATCTTTCACAGATTTTTTACAAAGACTGGCTTAAGCAGTAAAGAGAATGGTCCCAGATTCAGAAGCTAGTAAGATAATAATTGAATCTTTGGCCTTTGAGAATGCGAATGTAGCATGCAAAAGAATAATCAGGCCATTAAAGGCAATATCTGCACCTTTGGAAGATTGGATTAGAGACACGGTTAATGTTGAGGCTCATGACCATGATGATACGTGGGTAGGAGAAGCAATTTCAAAAGATTTGAGGAATGTTAGATGTTTTGGATGTGGAAAGCAAGGACATTTGAAAAGGGACTGTAAACAGGTCATTCCTAGAAACAATGTTTCTTCAAGGAACAATGGCAACAGAATGCCCCTTTTTTCTGGAGTATGCAGAAGGTGTGGTAAGGGAAAATATTGGACCAACAAATGTAGATCAACAAGGGACAGAAAGGGTAATCCTTTGCCTCAGTCTTCGGGAAACTCCCAGAGGGGCCTCATGCAGGCCCCAAGAGCAAATCCAGTTCAAATCTTTCCTGCAGTCATAGAGGAAACCCCTATTCAGAGCAATTAAATAACCAAATGCTTATTGGAATAAATCATGCTGGTCAGGATGATGAAACAGAGAAAATAGAAAATTCAGGATAAAACATAAAGAAAATTTTTTGGCAAACTTCTGTTAATGAACAAAGACCAAAATTATTGATAAAAATAAATGATGTTTTGTTGTCTGGTCTGGTAGACACATGTGTGGACGTTACCATAATTGCACCAGAATTTTGGCATCCAACTTGGCCTCTTCAGGAGGTAAACGTTCAACTGTTAAGAATTGGGACATTATCTCAGGTGAAACAGAGTGCAAGATGGCTCAAATGTATAGGTCCAGAAGGACAGAGAGGAAAATTAAAACCATATGTGGTTAACATAGTTATGAACCTGTGGGGTCGAGACTTGTTGCAACAATGGAATACTCAGATTAACATCCCTCCAATCTCAGAAACAAATCATAAACTAGCACATGTTTCTGAGAGAAATATTAGAAAGCATTATTCTGAGTGGTCACCAGCCATCCATATTATACAAGAACAGGGCACAACAACTGATGATCTTCCAAAGACACCAATAGCTCTGCCTTTAAAATGGTTAAGAGACAAGCCTGTATGGGTCCAGCAATGGCCTTTAGCAACAGAGAAACTCCAGGCTTTAGAAGAGTTGGTAGAAGAACAGTTAGATGCTCAGCATATTGAAGAATCAACCAGCCCTTGGAATTCTCCTGTATTTGTTATTAAAAAGAAATCTGGTAAATGGAGAATGGTAACAGACCTTAGAGCAATTAACAAAGTAATTCAGCCAATGGGCTCTCTACAATCTGGAATTCCTTTGCCTACTCTGTTACCAAAAGGATGGCCTCTCATAGTTATTGATTTAAAAGACTGTTTCTTTTCAATACCCTTACAAGAAAAAGACAGAGAAAGATTTGCTTTCATAGTGCCTACTTATAATAATTCTCAACCAGTTAAAAGATTTCAATGGAGGGTCCTCCCACAGGAAATGTTGAATAGCCCAACTCTGTGCCAATATTTTGTACAACAGCCATTGGAAGTGATACGTAAAAAATTTCCTCGATCTATAATTTATCATTATATGGATGATATTTTACTAGCTGACTCAAATGCAGATACTTTAGAAAGAATGTTTGAAGAAGTAAAGAAAATTTTGCCTTGCTGGGGATTACAAATTGCTCCTGAACAGATACAAAGAGGAGACTCTATTAGGATATAAAATAGAGCTACAAAAAATTAGACCCCCAAAGGTGCAAATTAGGAGAGATAGACTACAGACTCTTATTGACTTTCAAAGATTAATTGGAGATGTTTCTTATCTACGAACTATTGTTGGGGTAAAAAATGATGAACTGCATAATTTGTTCAAAACCTTAGAAGGTGACAAGGACTTAAATAGTCCAAGAGAATTATCACCTGAAGCTGAGAAAGAATTGGCCTTGGTAGAAAAGGAAGTACGTGAAGGGCAAGTGGATTGTATTGATCCAAAGCTGGATTGCATTTTGGTTATTTTACCTTCTAGGCATTCTCCTACAGGAATATTAATGCAGAGGGAAGATATTATATTGGAATGGATATTTTTACCAAATAAACCAAATAAAAAATTAAAAACTTATGTGGAAAAAATCTCTGACTTGATTTGGAAAGGAAAATTGAGACTTCGTCAATTAGCAGAAATAGACCCAGCAGAAATTGTCATACCTTTAACTAAGGAGGACATTGAAAAATTATGGACAGAAAGTGAACCTTGGCAAAGAGCTTGCAGTAACTATTTGGGAGAAATTAACAGCAAATATCCCAAAAGCGATAGAATTGATCTTATAAAGAGAGCTGACTGGATCTTGCCTCAAATTGTACAGGAAAAACCCATATCTGGAGTTCGTACATTTTATACAGATGCCAACAAACAAGGAAAGGCAGGTTACAAATCAGAAAATTTAAGTAAAATGTTTCAAAGTCCTTAAAATTCAGTTCAAAAATCAGAATTGTATGCTATTCTGTTGGTATTAATGGATTTTTCAGAACCTCTCAACATAGTAACTGACTCTCAGTATGCTGAAAGAGTAGTATTAAATATTGAGACTGCAGAATTTATCCCTGATGCTTCAGAATTAACTTCACTATTTATTCAATTACAAGATACAATCAGGAAAAGGAGTCATCCTTTATATATAACTCACATTCGATCCCATACTGGTCTGCCAGGCTCTCTAGCACAAGGCAATGATGAGATTGATAAATTATTGATAGGAAATGTGCTGGAGGCCTCAGAATTTCATAAAAAAATCATGTCAATAGTAAAGGTTTAAATAAGAATTTTGCTATAACCTGGCAACAAGCCAAAGAAATAGTAAAGAAATGTCCTACTTGTTCCTTCTAAAATCAAACACCATTACCAGCAGGATGTAACCCAAAGGGTACTCAAAGGGATGAAATCTGGCAGATGGATGTGTTTCACTTTGCAGAATTTTGAAAATTGAAATATATACACCATACCATTGATACTTATTCAGGATTTCAATGGGCAACTGCTTTGAGTTCTGATAAAGCTGATTCTGTAATCACTCATTTACTAGAAGTTATGGCCATCATGGGTATACCTGCACAAATTAAAACTGACAATGCTCCATCTTATGTCTCTGTTAAATGAAACAATTTTTTGCTTATTACAATATAAAGCATATTACAAGCATTCCACATAATCCTACAGGTCAAGCAGTTATAGAAAGATCAAACAGAACTCTAAAGGATATGCTAAATAAACAGAAAGGGGTAACAAAAAAACCCAGAAATAGACTGCATAATGTTCTATTAACTTTGAATTTTCTTAATGCCAATGAGAAAGGAACAACAGCTGCAGAGAGATATTGGACAACAGAAAAAACTACAGAATTAAACCAGCTTCTATACTTTAAGGATGTACTGACCTCAGAATGGAAACCAGGGTATGTGTTACATTGGGGACAAGGTTTTGCTTTTGTTTCTACAGGAGAAGATAAGCTGTGCGTACCATCAAAATTGATAAAGGTTCGATTTGAACAAGAGAAACCTCTTAATTAGAGGAGGTGATAGCTCATCAACCAGCATGAACATCCAATTTAAACTAACTTATACCAGTAACACATGTCTTTTCATTTAATCAGATAATAACTTGCCGAAAAGGAACATCCCCAAAATTAGTCTTGGGGAAAGGTTTTTGTTTTTGTCTTTTAGGAGAATGAAGGTTAAGGAATCTGAAGAACACTGGACAAATGAGACAACTGAAGAAAAGGGACAAATCATCTATCCCAGGAAACAGAGTGAAACGGTGTATGGGTATGTATTATCTAAAAAATTTTATGTCTTCCTAAATGTTTGTTTCTGCTCTTCTCTAAAGATTTAACACTATTGGGCTTCTAATAGTCCCAGTTCAATTAAAATTTAAAGCTGACTTTGGAGTTGGAGAATGGCTCTCTCCTTCTTTAAACTCAAGCATGTTGTTAAAAGGAAAATGCAAACTCCCTGTATCATGCCAGAAGAAAAGAGCCATCTTCTGCTATGGGACAGGAAAATAACCAAATTAATTCATTATTAATTAATTAATTAATTCTATTACTAATCTCAACTCTTTGATTCTATTCTGATTCTTTAAACTTTTCTTAAAGTATGAATTTTATATCAAAATTTACAAGATTAATATATATATATAGATAGATATGTATACATTTTAAACTTTGTTAAGATATGAATGGTCATATAGAGTACTAACTAATTCTAGAAAGAAAAAAGGCTTCAATTAGCTGCATATATATGTCTTTGTGTTCGAGTCTCTTATCAGTTTTCTGCAGGAATTCACGGCCAGGCCTAACATCAACTGAAGTCTCCAGGAAGAAGATGGGGCCCCACAACAACAACAATTCCACTAAGCTGACAAATATCACTAAGCTGACAAACATCATCTATAGATCAGCTTTGAACTACAAAGTGCTCAGAGCAATTTTGAGAGGGCTAGCTGAGATGATCCAGTCTCAAAGACTACTTGAATATGGACTTGAGATAAACCCTGAACTTTGGCATTATACACAGACTGGATAATGAAGGATATAGTTACCTTTCCTAGAATTTGACAATTAACCTAAAATTTTTCTTTCAGGATAAAGATAACATTGCCCATACCCAGCAGGAAGCAATTTTAAGAATATGACGCCCACATTCCCAAAGAGGTGGTGTGAGGCGGGTGGTTTTTTGGTCTTTTTAATGGGTTTTGTGTCTGGGATAATTTTCACTGTTTAGGGGGGTTGGTTACAAGTTGTTGTCAAGGGTTAGGAAAAAGGCTAAGCAAAGGAGATTAGATTTAAGGTTCTTGTTTAAAAAAATAGAGAGAGAAAGAAAGAAAAGAAAAGAAAAGAAGAAAAAGACAATTACTAGTTTTAAATACTTTACATTGGATTGGATTGTTTTATATTGTATACAAATTATATATATTCAGATTGAGATTGTTAGAAAATGATATATGTATATTTCTAATTGTATTTATACCATTCATTTAACAATGCAATTTTCTGATCCTTGAATGTTATTATTACCAACTATTAGGATATAAAGAAATGGAAGTTAGTAGTTAGACATTACAATAGAACTTGTAGTCATATTAGATATGTTTTAAAAATTGAGCAGATATATTTTAGACAGGTCATCTTCAAACCCTTCAGAGATCTACAGAATATGGCATTTAAAACGTTTTAATAACTTAGAGAATTTTTCTTTTTTGAGACATGTCGGCTCCTGGCAGTACCAATCTACTTCAGAGGAAATATGGGCATTGAAGAAACTGCAAATGGAGTTAACTTTCATTTTGGCAAAAGTTAGCCACTGGACAACAAAGTATCCTCAAATCAACTGCTGACAAAATGGACAGACAGGACATGAAACAAAGGACTACTGATTCCTGCCAAAACAAGTGTGGTTATGGCTTTATCAAAAGGCATCTTCTGAGGCCAGGACAATGTGGCACCATCCTGGAAGTGGCCTTTGCAATTCAGAAAAGGTACAGTGCCGTTTTCTTCGATGGCAGCTGAACAGGCAGTGGGCCAATGGCTTCTGATGTGCAATGGAACAGCAGCTGAAATAGTTATTCTTGAAGAGTAACTAAGCTCATGCCTCTCAATAGTAGACTGGCATTTGATAGTGGGATGTGGAAAAGAATGGGATGCTGAGATGAAGCCATATATACACAGCCAAGAAGAATGGACAGCTGAATTAAAAAACCATCAACAATTTCCAGAATTTAAAATCCTGAATCATGACATGACACTAGTGGAATTCAGGTGTTTCTGGTACATGGAATGCTCTCACCTAATGTGAAGTTGAACTGTTGACCTTGTGTACATCCTGCTTCACAAATGATTCTGTCAGATATGCTAAGCCTATAGGCTGAAGATGATGCCCCACCACTGCAGGGAAACCTCAGGTGACTGTCCAGGCAGCTGGCTGTTTCTGTCAACTCACAATTTTTTGGAAGTTGCTTGCATGCACTTCCTGTTTTATTTTTGTTAGGTAATATTATTTCCTTCTTGGGTCTCTGAGGGAGCTGAAGATTAGTTAATTATAGTTGAAGATTAGTTAGTTATAGTTGAAGTTTAGTTAGTTATAGTTGAAGACTAGTTAGGATATAGAAAGTGAATTAGGTACATTTTGGACTTACCAAAATAGGATAGATAATGGAATTATTTTCTCTGAATTTGTCAAATACAAATGGACTAGACATTGTTTAGGTATTTATTACTTGTATATATTGTATATAGTTATTGTACTTTTGTATGTAGTTTTTCTCATGTTAGTTATAACCTTTTTCCTTTTTTCTTTTTATTAAAATAGAAAAGGGGAAATATGGTGGTATGGTGGTATTTTATTTGTACTGAAATGTGATTTTAATTGTGTGTTAATAAATAAAGTTGCCCTGGGGTCAGAGTTATTAGAGCCACAGCAAAAGCTGGTTGTGGTGGTACACACCTTTAATCCCAGCACTTGGCAGGCAGAGCTAGGTAGATCTCTGTGTAGTCAAGGATACAGCCAGCACTGGAGACACACGCCTTTAATCTCAATACCATAGAATACCTGGAGGGCTGTACAACAGACAGTGTTGAGGCAGTCATGTGGTTGGTTTTACAACCAATAAGAAAGCAGAACTGAAAGACTATATAGAGACATACACGCAGGAAGTACACCCCTTTCAGAGAGCTCTCTTGGCTAAAGAGGATCGCTGATGTAGGAAGGGTAAGGCTCTTAGCTCTGACCTCTTGGCTTTCTTCTCTGAATCGGCTCTGTGTTTGTTAATTAATAAGATGGTTGGTTACATCTACAATGGAGCTACATTATTTGCATTTACACTGCTAGATTTTTCATTTATTTTGTATTCTTTTTTCATTTTGGAGTAAGATATATATGGTTTGTTCTTTATTTTGCAAGAGCTTCAAGTTAAGGGACTTTTGATTTGTAAAGAGTCTTTGAATTTTTAATTGCTTAAAAACTTCAAGAGTATGGGACTTTGAAATTTTGATTGTATTTTATGTGATGATGTTAAAATGAGAGCTCAGAGACAAGAAATATAAAAATTTTGGCTTTATGTGAAGCGTTTGGGTTGTAAGTTTACAAATGCAATGTCCTAGTTATCAAACTGGCATATTGACACAAAATAAGATCCCCTAAGAAGTCCCAATTGAATATCTTCACTAGTTTATCTTATGAAATTACCTCTGAGGGATTATCTTAGTTGTCAATTGATGTAGGGTGACTCAGCCTACTTTTGGCTTTGCCATTCCCTCGGCTAGTGGTCTGGAGCTCTATAAGAAAGTTATCTAAACAATTGCCTCAGAGATGCCAAGTGAGGAAGCCAGCAAGCAGTGTCCATCCCATAGTATTTTAGTTCCTGCCATGAATTTTCTCAGTGATAGACTCTAAAAAAGTGTCCTTCAATACAAATTTCTGGTCTTTTCCTGTCACATTTTGTTTTCTTTCTTCCTTCATGTGAGATTTCCCCCTCTTCCATACATCCTCACCTCCATTATATTTTATATAGACATGTAAAGCCATTAAGCCATTTATCAAACACTCAAACCATAAGACACAATAATCTATCCTCTCTTCATATCACATGATAATCGAAACAGAGCGACTTGGAGAATTGAATTTCAGTAGAAAGAAAACAAAAACACCTTAAATTCATATTGTTACCAGAATCCCACTATGAAATAAAGACATATGAGATTAAAATAAAATAATTGACAAAGGCTTGTCTACCACTAGTAAAAGAAAGTATTGTATGTTTGTTGGGACATTAGTTATGGGATTAAGTACATGGCAGATATAGCCATGATATAACAGATAAATGGATTGTGAAATTGAGACAGATACACAGCACATTATTCCTCAACTGTCAAAAGTGCAGAGTTATTTTCCTTGGATAAAATATGGGTGGAGTTCTGCCCAACAGTTATGCACTAAAGTTTGTATAATCAACCACTAGCTGGATAATAATAACAAACATTTAAAGCAGAAGCCTATGAAGATTTTTGACATTCTGCACTCTATCCCAAAGTGTCATGCACATTTCATAATGTAAAACTCAGATAGTCCATCTTCAAGACTCACAAAATACTCACATTTCCAACACTGTTTCAAAGCTCAAGTTCAATAGGACGGCAGGATACAGGATAGCATTTGGGGAAGGTTAAGTATAACACTATTTTTTTTTATGAAAAGCTATATGGAAACCTACTACTTCCTAAAATAGATACATATATTAATGGAGTTTTAATTGAAATGGAATTATCATTTAACTCAAGTGGAAGTAAGATCAACATAAGGAGAAAACTATTCTAACCTCATTTACATATAAAATGTATTTTAAAGTGTCAATACATACAGACAGACTGCATAATATGATGGTGGTTACTAAAACTTTGTAGTAATAGAAAATGGGAAAACGTGTAAAAATATGAGGCAACAAATGTATAAGATGAAATAAAATAATTTACAACACAAGATCTCTATGTAGTAATAATGTATTACATTCAGAACTTTCTTCTAAAACAGCTTTTACTATATGGAGAGAAAGAAAATTTACTTCATATATCTATATATCTATTCATCTATATGTATGTGTGTGTAAATACACCTATATGTTAGTGTGTATAATTTTAACAACCATTTTATCACATATCACACAACATGATGACAAACTCTTAGTTTGTACTCTCAATTTTACATTAAATTACAAATATGGACAGTACTGACCTCCAAGGCAGAGTTATGACTAGAGGAAGAGAGGGAACTCACAGAGGCAAGGAAGTATTTTGTGTCTTGATTTGATTTTGAGTCAAGTCATTATATTTATCAAAGCAAATTTATTGAACTACACATTTCTTTAATCTGTTCATAATACTTTTTCTTAATTATACTTTAAATTATCAAATGCAGCAGCATTTAAGAATGAAATATTATTTTACAGAAAATGTTACCTCACTCAAGATAATATTTTCTAGGTTCAGTCTTTTATCTATGAATTTCATGATTTCTTTTTTGTTTAGAGCTGAATAGTATTCCATCGTGTACAAGTACCACATTTTCATTATCCATTCATCTAGTTGAAGTCATTTGTGTTGTTTCCTTTTCCTGGCTTCTGTGAAGAAGGTGTCAGTGAACACTGGTGAACAAGTATCTGTGGACTAGGATGTTCAGTTCTTTGGTCATATGCCAATGGGTAGTATAGCTGGGCATATGGTAGATACATTTTTAGTCTTTGAAGATTCTCCATCCTGTTTTCCAGAGTGGCTACACCAGTTCACAGTCCTACAAGAATGAATGAGGAAGAGGTCTACTTTCTCCACAACCTGGACAGCATTTCTTGTCAGTTTTTTTGTTGTTCATTTTATGTGTTCTGTTTGGGGTGCCATGAAATGTCAAGTTGTTTTAGTTTTCATTCTTCTCATTGCTTAGGATGATAAGGACTTTTCAAGATTTTATTAACAATTTTCACTTATTCTCTTTAGAATTCTCTGTTTAGGTCCCATTCCCACTTTTCAAATGGTAATTTGGTATTTGGACTCTTTATTTTTGAAATCTTTATATATTCTGCATATAAACCCTCTATCTGGTGTGAAACTGGCAAAGATTATCTCCCATTCTATAAGGTTTTTTTGTTTCCTGGTTGATTACTTCTTTAGCTGTGCAGAGGTTTTTAGTTTTATGAATTTACTTATCCATTGTTTATCTCAAAACCCTAGCAAATGGAGTCCTGTCCATAAAGACAAATACCACACAGACTTTCTTATCAGTAGTTCCTAGCTCCAAATTCTCAGATGTGCATATACAACATGGAATAACCACAAACCAGAAAAGTATAAAGAGGCCATATGTTGGGGGGGGCTTGGGAGGGAATAGCAGGATAGAGATGATATGAAGTGGGAATTGGAATAATGCATAGGGGGTCTGACAGGGTTAGAGGAAGGAAGGTCAATACAGAAGGAAGAAGAGGGACATGGAACTAAAAATAGGAAGATTGCTTTTTAAGGCCTTAAGGAATGACATTATTTTATATATTTCCTTAAAATTATACATAATACATGAATTTATATGTACATATATAAAAAGTGTATATATGAAATTATATATATGTATATATTGTATAGTATATATGAAACTATACACAATACATGAATATTTATACATGTATATTTACATACATATATACCTGTATGTATACACACACACTCTCCCTATCATCTATCTATCTATCTATCTATCTATCTATCTATCTATCTATCTAACTATCTATCTATGTATCTATCTCTCTATATATATTCATACAAACATCTTAAAGGAAGTTAAGCCATTTGGGCTGATAATATTCCCCACAGAACCAGTTCTAGTCATGAGAAACCTCTTTTTGTATGGTTGGTCAGGGTAGTCCTTCTGACTCCCAAAACAATATAGTTTAAGGATGTAACCATTGGTCACTTCTTAGCGGTTGAGGATAGGCCTCTATTGCTGAAGACACTTCATATTTAGGACAAAGGACTCAGATGATTTGAGCTTGAGCTGACCTCTTCCCTGCAGTATGGCTTCCAGGATTCCAGACTATACTATACAAACTGCCAAGGGAAGGGAACAATTAAACAATTCTACCAAGCTTCAATACTCATGAATCATTTTAAAAAGAAAATGTAAACCTTCATAATTAAGTTATGGATGCTATGCACTACTGGAAATAATGTAAATCTGACAGAAATTTAATTCCAGGGGAAATCAGTTCAATGACACTCATTGGAGTTTTTTCATGAGGGGTCAGAGAGTCAGAGAGAGAGAGAGAGAGAGAGAGAGAGAGAGAGAGAGAGAGAGAGAGAGAGAGAGAGAGAGAGACAGGGCAAAGACAAGGGAGGAAGAGGGAAGACATGACCATGAAATGCTAACCAAGTCATTGGGAAAGGGAGAAACTGGAGATGGTCTTTCTCTACCTTCAAGTGTGCTTGGATGTTGATGTAAAAAACCTGACCTTATTCTTTCAATGCTGAAGATGGCAGATACTTGAAATTCAAGACTCAAATTGGTGAATGGAGATTTAGAATATGAAGTCTGAAAGATGCATATTCATTTTCTAAGCAATTTATATAAGGAACATTTTTAAATCATACATATATTCTAAAATGTGAGGCTGTTGAAGGAAACAGGAATTGTGGAAATTTCAATTACTTTATCTCAATGTTTAGAAAACAAATTGTAAAAAATAGAGACATTTCTATTAAATATAGTATTCATTTAATCTTTATCAAGTTCAGAAACCCTGACCTTCCCTGTGCTGCCGTGGGCTTCCTTTGGAGGGTTTGTCTATAGTGAGAGTTTTCCTGGCCTCAAGTGATTTGATTAAAAAGTTTACATCACATAGGGATACAGTGAGGCCCACTTAAGGCAGCTTATGGTATTGCAGTCAGTTTCTGTTCAACAAGCCCCATTTCACCCATTTCCTACAAAATGACTATTTTCTCAATCAGTTGAACAAGGTTGTGAAAATGGTCCACACAGATAAAGGCCAAGGGGATATTATAAACAACTGTGTCTGATCAAGGACTCACTCAACTACTACATCAGACTGTTTCCTGTTCTCAATGATTTCCTGAAGAAGAAGAAGCCCTGCCTCTACCTTCTTCTCAGGAGTATCCTCCATGACTCTCTGCATATGAATCTTTGGAGTCTGCTACTGGAACGTGCAAGGCCTAATGGAGTCAACAAGGAAGTAAATGATGGGCTTGGCACAGCTGTTAACACAGGACAGGAAAGCTGTAATTGCATAAACATTGCAAGGGAAAGCTCTCTGCAACTCCATAATCCAATCTAAGAGGAACCAATTAATACCAAAGGGAAGACCAAAGAGTAAGAAGACCAGCACTGTGAGTGCAATGGTCACATACAACCTGGTCACAGGAATCCTCTGTGAGCCACAGAAGATCCTGACCAACAGGACTAGGCTAGATCCACAAGAAACCAGAGATAATACTAATATAAATGCAGCAGTGATAAAATTATAAGTCCTACAGAAAGAATGGTCATAATAACTAAGTAGTAAGCCACAACCATCCCCAGACAGGAGGCTTAACAGTAGAGAGAAGGCCCAGAGCAGTGCACACAGTACAGATGACATGTGTCTTGGGCATTGGCACTGGTATGAGATGGGCCACAAAACTGACAGACAATGCTCGACACTGATGACTGCAATCATACATAAACCTGCAAGGTAAGCAAAGATTAATACATTGATGAGAAATATGGGAATATTGAAGTAGGAGGTATGAAACAGAAGAAGGATATGCTTCAGGGCATACATTGCCTGAAAGCAAAGCTAGAGTAAGTCAGCCCCAGCAAGGTTGAAGATATATACAGAGAATTCATTCTCTTGCATATGGGAGGCCTGAATCCACAGCACTATGGCATTTCCCGCTAGCCCAACCATGGCAATGATGACAGTAAGAATATTGATGATTTTGTCCATGGTGACACAGTGTAAGCTTTCAGTGTAGTAACTTCCATTTGTTGTTATGTTGTCAGTGCTCCAGGCTGGGGTGGATGGACCCATGCTTGAGAATGTTCCATTGATGTTCCTATAAAATAAATTGAGATATGAATACATGAAACTTTCTGTCAAGACCACCTGGCTATGTGGGAATGTCTGGCACAGGTTCATAAGGAGGGGATCAAACCATACAGTGCTAGAAACTTCTTTAAATCCAGTTTGTACTGTTCAGTCTATCTGCAGACCACTGCCTCTAGGGATTTGGGGCAGCTGATGGTCCCAGTCCAGTTGCTAAGCATCTTATGCTGTCTCAGGAAGAGACAGAATTCTGAAACTAACTTTCTTCTTGTTCCAGGGCTGAGGTTCCTTCTCTGGTGTAGGAATATGGAAGATGTTGGCACAAGCCATAGCTGCCCTTAGTCACTGTAAGTGGTCTACCAAACAGGGAAAGTGGAATCATGAATGAGAGTCATGAAGGGAATGTGACTTATGAAGACCTGTGTAGGAAAAGTCACACCTCTTATGCTAGAAGGGCTGAGTCTTCATTTTAAAATTTTAAAACTAGAAGTCAGAGAAGCCTTGGAGGACATCAAGCACTTTTCTGTGTGTGATTATGTCACTAGTGTCCAGTTCTCTACAGGGTTACCGGGGAGAGTTAAGAACTATAACAAATGAGCAAGTTCAAGGGTAGTTGAAAATTTGGAGTAAATGTGGTTCTGGTTGTGACTAGTACCTACATGCATAGCACAAATCTCTGGCATGAAAAGCATGGGCTAAGCCTGGCGGTGGTGGCGCCCGCCTTTAATCCCAGCACTCGGGAGGCAGAGGCAGGCAGATCTCTGTGAGTTAGAGGCCAGCCTGGTCTACAGAACGAGATCCAAGAAAGGCGCAAAGCTACACAGAGAAACCCTGTCTTGAAAAACCAAAAAAAAAAAAAAAAAAAGCATAGGCTGTGCTGCAGAGGAAGCTAGAGAGCGCCTCCATTTGGGAATAGTGTCCTCACCCCTGAGAAGAGCTTTTAGATCTATACATGGCTGGAAACGGTCTGGAAAACAGAGCAGCATAGCTGGGAGGTATAGCCTCATTCAGAGCTTTCTTTCCACTCCACTTCTCCATACAGACATCCTTAATAGGCTTCTATTTTTCACCCCTAAAGCTACAGAGACATTTGAAGAAAAGAAAGCCTTTCTTTTCTTAATTTTTATATTCATTTTACATACCAACCACAGATCCACCTTTAATTCCTCCTTTTGCTCCTCCCCTACCCTCATTGAAACCCTCTCAGCCATACCAACCCTCATTCCATCCTCCAAAAAGATAAGTTCTCTTATGGGGGGGACAATAAAGCCTGGTACATTTAGCTGAGGCAGGACCCAGTCCCTCCCCCCTGCCTCAAGGGTGAGCATGGTGTCAGACCATAGGAAATGGAATCCAGAATACCAGTTCATACGCCAGGCACTTTTCCTGATCACACTGCCATGGGCCCCTCAAACAGACCCAGCTACACCACTGTCTCCTGTATGCACAGAGTCTAGACTGATTCCGTAGCTAAGACAGCTTTTCTTTCCCACACTGGCCAAGGGTGCAGAATGAGAGCTCTTCTGGTGCTTGCAGAAGCTTAGCCTGAACAGTACCCACATAGAAAGCCTCACATCACAGGATCCTTCTGGATAACTTCTTATTCTAGACAGAGGCCTTCATAAAGGAGAAACCATCTGAGAATATTGAGGCAGAGGTCCAGGCTCAGAGAAAGCTCCCAGAAGACCTTACAAACTAACTTCACACTAGGACTTTGATGAAAATCATCCAATAAACTCAGTTGTGTTCACCAAGATCATACCATTCATTCTTGGAGCCTTGATCACTCCACAGGAGCACATGGTTTTAATCCAGGAAACCATCTTAGGGCATCAACAGCTTAAAATAGACTGGTACTAGGTAAGCAGCTGACCCAAACACATTGAGTGAATTAGGGTGCATGATAAGAAATTCCCAAAGACAGAATAAAGAGATTATGTTAAATAAAAAAGATGTGGTCTCCAAAAGAAACAATATAATAAAATACAATGACATAAAGATTGAACTGTCAGCGTATCATTAAAAAATGACAGGAGGGTTGGAATGATGGCTCAGCAGTTTAGAGCACAGGCTGCTCTTCCATAGATCCTGAGTTCAATTCCCAGCAACCACATGGTGACTAACAACCATCTGTAATGAGACCAGGTGTCATTTTCTGGCATGCAAGCATACATGCAGGCAGAACACTGCCTACATAATAAGTAAATACATTTTAAAAATGAGATGAAAGTAGAAAAAAAGACTGATTGAGAGGAAGAAGATCAACAGGATTGTTCAGGGCTGAGAGAAGGTAACAGAGGGTGAATACGATCACAATGAATTGTTACATGTATGAAATTGAAAAAATGATAATCACATACATAAATGGTATTCACAGTGATTTAGTCAATGTTATTCCAAGATGCAACGGTGGTTAAACATGGCTAAATAAAAAAAATAATGTAATAAAGAGCATAAATATGAACCAATATTGATCATTTCCAAATACGTAGCAAACGAAGGAAGAAAACTTAATGCCACCCAGGGTGATAATCTGTGAAGAAACTTGAAAAAGAAATAGTATATCCTAACATGATAAAAGCAATATAGCACAAAGTGATAGCCAACAGCTCTCTGAATTGGGCAAAAACAATATTGTTTAACAAATATGAAACAAGCATGACCTCTTGACCTGTTATATTCAGCATTGTGCTTGACATCTTCATAAAAGCAATAAATCAAGAGAAAGAAAAACATCCAATTTAAATTTTAAAGGATAAAAATTCACTTCAACCTTTATTTAAAAACCATATATCCTAGAAGTATCTTAGTGTATCAGACAGTGAAGATGGGATGTATTTATATTCTCATCCTCAGTGTGAGATGTCGACATTGTTTATTCAAATGAATGCACACATGCAAATCTTTAAAACATTAGATGATGAATCATGTATAAATTAAAAAGGCAAATGCAACAAAAGTCACTGAGCAGCTCTAACAAAGTGATAAAGAAATACTCAACATTTCTAACTCTTTTTGTCAACAACCCTGAGTATATTCACAATTATTCATGCATGGACAAATCATTGACACTGATCATGGGCAGGACATTGAGGTAAAGACCCAACACAGCTTAGTTAAGCAGAAAGACACACTTATGTGCACAGCCTGGTGATGGATATGGTTCTGACATGATTGCTTAGGAGAGGAAGGCGGAGGAAGGAACGGGAGGTGAGGTCTAATTGCTGCTGCAGAGAGGGACCCGAAACATAGGCGTGTTTAATAGATGACTGCTAAGTGGAGTGCATTAAATGAGAAAGAAAAACCTAACATAACATGAGCCTTCTCCATGATTTCTTCTAGAAGGTGGAAGAAGATAATGAGTTTTCTCTAATGACAAAAGCTTTCTGTGCAGACTGAAGAGAAGCTGAGAAGGTGCAGCAATTGAAATTCTAATAGTGATGGATAGGCAGTTGCAACTAGACTCTAGTTAGTATAGTAACAGGAAGGATGAGCTCATATGTGATCTAAATGAATTCATTCTTTAAAAACTTACCTATATTGTCACCTTGAATCCCCACTAGAGCATGTGATGTAAGAATGAATTTTTGTTTTTTTAACCAGTTTTCAGAGGATGGAATTGTAGCATAGAAGGATGAGTAATTATACCCATCTCTGCTAATATGTTTTTCAATCCAGAGAAACTGCCTCACTAACATCACTAACAGTACAGTCTCTCTCTCTCTCTCTCTCTCTCTCTCTCTCTCTCTCTCTCTCTCTCTCTCTCTCTCTCTCTGTGTGTGTGTGTGTGTGTGTGTGTGTGTGTGTGTGTTTAGCTAGTATTTGTAGCAGTTACAGGCAGATGTCAAGTTTTTCTTCAGTAGATCACTACCTCACATTTTGAGACAGGGTTTCTTACTGAACATGGAACTCATAGACTCAACAGCAGATCAGTAAACTCCAAGGATCCTCTGGTCTCTGCATCCCCAGCACTGGAGTTTTGGGTATGCTCTGCCAGACCTGGATTACTCTGGAGGTAGGAATTCATGTTATCATGCTTATACCACAGTTAATTCCTAAACTAATCCATCTACAAGGAAAGGATTACCCGCTTTGACAAATTGTCTACACTGGAACACTCTGTGCCTATTAGAAATGAATAATGGAAAAGCACAGGAGAATTACTCTCTCTATAAGCAGGATAGCAGCCACAATTGTGGATAAATAAAATCCCTAGCTAAAAAACTTGTGAAACAGCAGGAGAGAAGTCAAATGGAGCTGAGAAGGGAGGTGGTGGAAATCAGCATAAAAGTGGTGATGGTAGTGTTTACCTATAACCCCTGGACATGCTTTCCTTAAAAATATTTGTTGTGATGTTGTCCCTTGGGAAAGCATGGTTAAATATACAAAAGTGGTTTCCTGAATCACATTAATATCATAACCTTGAGTTTTTCTCTCTGCATCTCTTCTGTTGTTTTTCTCTGTTCTCTGCTCCACTTTCCCCTATTTTTGAGAAGATACCAAAAATCTTTCTATGATCCCATGCTTGAGAGACCTTCAAGACCTTTATAGACTGCCAGAGAGGCCAAGTCAATTAATTTTTCTCTTAATGAATTAGCTGAGTTTTTAATTAAAAGGGATCCCCATTTGCATACTTTCTGGATTAGATAACAAAAACATTACCAGAAAATGGAGATTCAGACATGAGTGGAGAACTGCAACAAGGCTGTGTCAGGATTTTATAGGAACAAGACACTTGCTCCTCTGTGTGTCTTCCCTGCACTGACTTGTTGATGTGGTTGAAAGTCCTTGACCACAGCATGCCACTGCCCCTTTAGGTCTGAAGAATAGCAATACTGTAGTTCTTGTGTCTGGCTAGGTGCAGCTGCAAACCCATGCATAATAACTTTTTTGAAAGGTATTTTCTACAATTCTGTATTTGAGTAGCCACTCTCATGCTATCAAAAATAAGAAATATATTTCTCTGCACACATTTCAGTCTAATCTTGTTACTTTGATCAAAAATTGGTGAGTCTCCCCAACAAAAGCAGCACTAGAATACAATGCAAACAAGACAAAATAATTCTGATAGGGATGGGGGAGAAATGATCTAATGACAGTTAAATCTAGAAATCTCACAGTGGAAGAAGACTTGCAAGCAAGGAAGTTTTTCTTTCCATCTTTCTCTCTGCTTTCTGACATTTCACGGAAGTGCCTTTTCTCACCTCAAGAGCTGTCCTTTTCTCTAAGTTTCTTTCTATTTGAAGCTGTTGGTGACAGTTCAAGGACACAAGAGAGCAAAAAACAAGATGCTAGCACTGTATTTTCTACCCATCTCCTGTTATTGACATTAGCAGTGCTTCTCCGTGCACTTAGTTATCCCTCTTACTACTGACCTCTCTTCCCCGCTCCCTCATCTCTCTCATACTCCAGTACCAATTCCTTCTGCTGATTATTGGAGCCAAGGAGTGGACATCTTCCTTCACCCTCTTGCTTTATCATTATTCTTTATTCATCTCCTCTGTCCCTACAATCTGTGGTCTTTGTAAATGAACATTTCCTGTGCTATTCTTCAGTTATTCAAATTCTATCCATCTGTTTCTTCCTGAACGCAACATACAAACTTTACAGATCAGCTTTGAGAAACAACAATGAGCCTATTGTCAGGGTTTTGCCCTGGGAAACAAACTATTCACATTCCCTTTCTCCTTAAAGAAATAACAGACATGAATATGAATGATTTTGACAAAAGTAAGAAAAGTCCGTTTAAGCCAGTCCATCTCTCTGCTTCAAAAGGAAGCTTCTGTCTCATTCCTTCCCAGGAGAAACCTTGGGACCCTGCATGCTATGTTTTGTGGTAGCAACACAGGAATATGGATCTAGAGAAAACTCCAAGACAGTAACTCTCTGAACATTGTTGCAATATACCCTTACCTTTCTTCCATCTTCAGGTCTAGAGGTGAAGAGCTGACCAAGGCTCAAGAAGGCCCTTTCACAGATTGGTTCTAGACTCTGCTTCCTTGTTCTGGAATTGGGATTTGCATTTAGGAGCTGAGTAAATGTTTCTGACCCAGGTGAGGCTTATAAAAATCTTGAGCAGACCTTGTGACTTCCAGTAAGTATACAGGGAACAAGTTACACACTGAAAACCTTTGAGTCCATATTCTCACTAAGATGTTTCTTGGCATCTTCCCCATTTCCTCTCTCTCTTCAGCCTCTCCTATCCCATCCTTTTATGTCTACTTGTGTAAAAATAATTACTCTTCCCTAATTTATGGACCAACTTCAATAATAGGTTGCAAAATCAAGTAGTATCAGCTTGTGTTGTGTGAGTACATAACTGAAAAATAATATCATGCCTCACATATCAGCCTCTACCATCCCATCCCAACTGATCTACCTACCTGTAAATATTTTTGTTCTCTCCATTAAGGGACAATCCCCACCACAGCTAGCAACTTCAAAAGTGCATGCTTTGGTTTGGTGACTGTATAATTGAAGCATAAGCAGACCATGCAGACTTGCATGGCTCTGCATGGTGATGGTGTGTCACTCTTGGTACTTCTTCCACAGCAGTAATGCACTCATTGTGGTGTTCTTCCCAGGGACATTCAAGCTGACAGTCCTTCTGAATCCTCTGCAGGTATCCTAAATTCCAACTCTCACTGATCTTCACACATTTATTAGTAGTAAAGAATCAACCTGCCTCTGTCTTAATCTTCTAGGCCAACTGATAGTAAAAACAAACTAGGTTCAGTCCTGTTTATGGTTAAAACTCTGGTTTATAGTGATTGGCTTATGTCTCATCTGTAACCATAAGTAGAAATGGTTCTGTACTGCCTGTTCCAGGAATAGTAATCATGTCTCTGTTTCAAAACGTTGTTTATAACCATCTCTTATGGTGATAATTTATTTGTACTGAAATGTGATTTTATATGTATGTTAATATATAAAGTTGCCTGGGGGTTAGAGCTAATAGCAAGCCATAGCAGAGCTGGGCATTTGTGGTGCATGCCTTTAATCCCAGCACTTGGTAGGCAGAGCTAGGTAGATCTCTGTGTTGTCAAGGATTCAGCCAGCATTGGAGACACAGGCCTTTAATCTCAATACCAACCATAGATGATCTGGAGTTCTGTACAAACAGGCAGTGACGAGGCGGTCATGTGGTTGGGTTAACAACCAATGAGAAGGCAGAACAGAAAGTCTATATAAAGACAAACACTCAGGAAGTGGGTCTCTCTTGGCTGAAGAGGCTAGCTGCAGCAGACGGGTAAGGCTGTTAGCTCTGATCTCTTGGCTTTCTTCTTTGCATTGGTCCTGTGTTTCTTATTTAATAAGATGGTTGTTTACATCTACAATCTCTCAACTCTACCTTTGTTTCAAAAGGTTATATGATCACCAATGAATACCTTGTTATAAATACCTGTTGTGATTACCTTATTTCGACCACATGCTATGTTTTGATCCTGTAATCCTGCCTATTTCCCCCATTTGAAAATCCCTTACACATGATATGTATAGAAGCAATGTCTTCCTCATATCCAATGCTGAATTCTGGAGCCCATCTTAGGGGGCAGTAGCTCATGTACATGAATCAAAATCCTTGCTTTAATGAATTGCTGTTTTTAATTTTTTTGGCCAGAATGATTTGGATTACTGGTCTTTCTCCTCCCATCTTTTGGATTAACACTAGCACCTCTGAACAGAAATGTTATTTTTATTTTATTTCATCAGTATAAAAAAATGTGTTGGGCCACCCATCTTGTGAAAAGCCAATTTCAGCATGTGTACCAGTTCATACAACCTACTTCATTAAATTTGTTAATCTTTATGTTCTCAGAGTGTAAATGTTCTGAATTTTAAGTATTTTCTTCTATGATTTAACTTTACATTCTTCTAATCACAGGCACCTTTGGTTCATTTCCAGTTTTTTTTGTAAATATGTTATTTCATTTGGAAGACAAGAGGGAAAGTACATTGTAGACTGTGGGGAAAATACTGTGCTTTCGATGTGGATTAACTGTGTCCACCATGTAGTGGACACTTGTTCAGCAAGGATAATAGCTTTGGAAGGATCTGTGGGGCATTTAAGGGGTGAATCCTAATGGCTGGCCCTTAGGGGACTTGGTTCTGGGTTCACATGTGATCTATAGTGGTGTTTGAGACTTGTCATAAAAGGAGCATGCCTGGCCTTACTTGGGTCTCATTGCTTCCTGTATGGAGACTGGATCTTTCCTTTGCACATGCTCCAACATGCAGCCTTGGTCATGCCCAGAACCCTGCAACACATGAGATGTTCAAAATGATGCAGTCTCAGTGGGATCTGCAGTATAGGTAATTTTGTTTCACTAACATCAAGTACCCTTTCTGTTAATGTATTATATCAGTGTGGGGGTTCACATAACTACAGGGTAGGTAGAGTGTATACCAATACATTATCTATTACTTTACCACTTTGTTTTAGTTTTCAGGAAACTGATGAGGGGCTGTGCAGGTATGGGGCAGGAGAATTCAAGAACAGGTATTATTAAGAGGGAAGGAGAATAATGGGACAAAAGTTTGAATTGGATAGAAGATGTGAGGTTGGTGTAGAGAAGGGGGCACTGAGAAGTGTACCTAACATTAAACACCTCTCAAAAATGCACATGGAAACCCACTACCATAGTCACATCCTTAAATAAATAAATATAAATATATATGTAATATATTTACAAAAATAAATAAATAAATATATTTATTTTTTTCATTTTTCTTTATTAATAAATTTTCTACTCACTCCACATACCACCCACAGATCTCCCCTCCTCTCTCCTCGCACCCCCTAGCCCTCTCTCCCAAGCCACTCCACATCCCCACATCCCCCAAATTAAGGTCTCCCATGAGGAGTCAGCAGAGCCCGGCACACTGAGCCTAGGCAAGTCCAAGCTCCTTCCCACTGCACCAAGGCTGTGCAAGGTATCACACCATAGGCCCTGGATTCCTAGAAGGCTGCCCATGCACCAGGGACAGATCCCGATTTTGTTGCCTGGGTGCTCCCCAAACAGTTCAAGCCAAACTCATCTTCTGCATTCAGAGGGCTTAGTCCAGTCCCATGGGGGCTCCACAGCCACCAGTCCACAGTTCATGGGCTTCCACTAGTATGGCCCATCATCTCTACACATCCTCTCATCATGATCTTGGTATCCCTCATCTACAGAATCCCTCCTCTCTCTCATCAATTGGATTCCTGGAACTCAGCCTGGTTCCTGGTTGTGGATCTCTGCATCCGCCTCCATCAGTCACTGGACAAAGGCTCTATGATAACAGCTAGGTTATTCGCTAGACCAGTCACCGGAGTGGACCAGTCCAGGCATCCTCTGGACCACTGCTAGCAGACCAAGGTGGGGTCAACCTTGTGGATTCCTGAGGGCCTCCCCAGCACCCTGCCTCTTCCTATTCCCATATTATCCTCATCTATCATGATATCTTCCTCTCTGCCCTCCCACTCTGTCCCTGTTCCAGCTTGACCCTCCCATTTCCCTATGTTTTCATCCCCACTCCTGGCCCTCTGCCCCACTCCCACACACACCAGCCCACTCCTATAGATCTCATCCACTTCTTCAAAGGGTCATCCATGTGTCCCTCCTAGGGTCTTTTCTTGTTAGCTAGCCTCTCTGGAGTTGTAGGTTGCAGTCTGGCCATCTCTTCCCTCACATCTTGTATCCATTTATGAGTGAGTACATACTGTGTGTGTCCTTCTGAGTCTGGGTTACCTCACTCAAGATGATATTTTCTAGTTCCATCCATTTGCCTGCAATTTTCATGATATGATTGTTTTTTACTGCTGAGTAGTAATCCATTGTGTATATGTGCCACATTTCCTTTTTCCATTCTTCAGTTGAAGGTCATCTAGGTTGTTTCCAGGTTCTTGCTATTATAAATCATGCTGATATGAACATAGTTGAGCATATGTACTTGTGGTTAGATTGGGCATTCCTTAGGTATATAGCTGGGTCTTGAGGAAGACTTATTCCCAATTTTCTGAGAAACTGCCATACTGATTTCCAATGTGGCTGTACATGTTTGCATTCCTACCAACAGTGGAGGGGTGTTCCCCTTGCTCCACATCCTCTCCAACATAAGCTGTCTTCAGTGTTTTTGATCTTCGCCATTCTGTTAGGTGTAAGGTGATATCTCAGCGTTGTTTTGAATTGCACTTCCCTGATGACTAAGGATGTTGAGCAATTCTTTAAATGCCTCAGCCATTTGAGATTCTTCTGTTGAGAATTCTCTGTTAAGCTCTGTAGCCCATTTTTTTAATTGGATTGTTCAGTATTTTGAAGTCTAGCTTTTTGAGTTCTTTATATATTTTGGAGATCAGCCCTTTGTCAGATGTGGGGTTGGTGAAGATCTTTTCCCATTCTGTATGCTGTCGTTTTTGTCTTATTGTCTACTATGGAAGTCCTACAGCTGATAAACTGCTTCAGTAAGGTGGCAGGATACAAGATTAACTAAAAAAAAAAACCTGTCATATACAAATGATAAATGGGCTGTGAAAGAAATCAGACAAACATCACCCTTTACAATAGCCACAAATAATATAAAATACCTTCAGATAACTATGACTAAGCAAGTGAAAGACCTGTATGATAAGAATTTTAAGTCTCTAAAGAAAGAAATTGAAGAAAATATCAGAAAATGGAAAGATCTTCCATCCTCATGGATAGGTAGAATCAACATAGTAAAAATGGCAATCTTACCAAAAACAATCTACAGACTCAATGCAATCCCCATCAAAATCTCAACACAATTCTTCACAGGCTTGGAAAGAACAATACTTAACTTTATATGGAAAAACAAAAAACCTAGGATAGCTAAAAGAATCCTGTATAATAAAGCAACCTCTGGAGGCATCATGATCCCTGACCTCAAGCTCTAATGTAGAGCTATAGTAATAAAAACAGCTTGGTACTGGCATAAAAACTGACACGTGGACCAATGGAATCAAATTGAAAACCCTGACATTAATCCACACACCTATGAACATATAATTTTTGACAAAGAAGTCAAAACTGTACCACGGAAAAAGAAAACATCTTCAACAAATAGTTTTGTTGTAACTAGATGTCGACATGCAGAGATTGCAAATAGATCTATATCTGTCACCATGCTTAAAACTCAAGTCCAAGTGCATCAAAGACCTCAACATAAATCCAGTTACACTGAACTTGAGAGAAGAGAAAGTAGGAAATAGTCTGGAATGCATTGGCACAGGAGACCACTTCCTAAATATAACACCATTAGCAGAGACACTGAGAGTGACAATTAGTAAATGGGACCTACTGAAACTGAGAAGCTTCTGTCGAGCAAAGGACATGGTCAATAAGACAAAACAGCAGCATACAGAATGGGGAAAGATCTTCACCAACCCCACATCTGACAAAGGGCTGATCTCCAAAATATATAAAGAACTCCCAAAGCTAGACTTCAAAATACTGAACAATCCAATGAATATATATTTATAATAAATAAATAAATGAATGAATGAATGAATGAATGAATGAATGAATAAAATAAATAAACACACACATACACATTTGTAAATGGAGTTGCTCTACAATGGAGGAAATAGTGTCTCCTTAGACAACATAGACTGTCAAATTTGGTGCCCAGTGCTAGCTAGTTATAGGTTATCCTTTTTTAGTTGTTAACCAGTGGGTTTCTATAGCCTCCCAACCCCCAAACTCTACAGCTTATTGCCAATGCCCTTGATCACTCTCTAGAACTTGATGCTAAGACCCTATTGATGAAGACACCACGTATTTGAGTCACAGACCATCATAGCTGGAAGGTTTTCTGTGTCCTGTCTGGCCCTGAGGTCCCACAGCTACTTATAAAATAATCACCCAGAGACTTATATTAATTACTAACTGTATGGCCTATGGCAGGCTTCTTGCTAGCTAGCTCTTTCATCTTAAATTAACCTATTTTTATTAATCTCTGTATTGCCAAGTGTTCTGTGCCTTTACACATGTCCTGTTGATCCTTGGACAGTGGTTTGGCATCTCCCTTTACTCTCCTTTCTCCTTTCACTATCTCTCGGATTTTCCTGCCTGGCTCCATCCTGCCCTGCCATAGGCAATGTAGCTTTATTTATCAACCAATCAGAGCATCACATATCCACACACTACAGAATGATATCCCTTTTCTGTCTAATCAAAAAGGAAGGTATTAACTTTAACATAGTAATATTACATATAACAAAACAGTTATCAAGCAAGAATTACAGTTACAATGTCTAGTCTATTTATATTTGGCAAAATTAGAAAATATACTGCCATCTATCCTATTTTGTAAGTCTAAAGTTTTATATCTAATTTATCTTTTATCATTACCATGGAGAATTAGAACTATAACTATCTAGTCTTCAACTCCACCAAAGACTCCAGAAGGATGTAATGTTACCTAATGACAGGGACATCAGGCTGCCTGGAAAGTCACCCAGAGTTCCTCTGCAATGTTGGGGCACCCATCTTCAGCCTAAAGGCCTAGCATATCTGACAGACTTATCTGTGAAGCAAGATTTTTGAAGGACTGTCCAACCTTGTCTTGGCAAAGTTCTGTAGTCACTTTTTTGTGCCCTCCTTTTCCATAGTGTCGGCAGTTAAGGAGCAGACATATCTCATTGTCAAGAAAAGTCTAAGTTCTTAAAACATTTTAAAGGCCATATTCTGTAGGTCTTTGAAGTGTTTGAAGATTGCCTATCTGAAATATATCTCTGAAAACATACCTAACATGACCATAATTTTGCGATTATAGATGACTGTTAATCAGTATTTCTTAATTACATATTTCATTATTAAATGAGCTGCATAAACATAATGCCCTAAACAAGAGTAGAAATATACATACAGAATAATAAAATTAACTTCAAATTTGTATCAATAAACTAAAATCCATACTGATGTAAAGTATGTAAGATTAACAGTTTTTTTTTTTGGATTAAAGTAGATTTAATAATCTACTCCGCTTTCCATCATTTTTTTCTTTTCTTTTCTTTTTTTTTGTTTTTTTCGAGACAGGGTTTCTCTGTGTAGCTTTGGTGCTTTTCCTGGAACTCACTCTGTTGCCCAGGCTGGTCTTGAACTCACAGAGATCCACCTTTCTCTGCCTCCTGAGTGCTGGAATTAAAGGCATGCACCACCACCGCCCAGCCATTTTTATATTATAACCCCTTTCTTCTTTTAGAAAGAGATTGACTGTGACCAATAACAATTTGTAACCACACCCCTAAACAAAGATAAACATCCACAATCCATTTTTGGGAATGTGGGTATAGTTCTCTAGGCTACTTCCTGCTGATTGGGGATGCTGATAGTCTTATGGGGACACAGAAAATTTTAGCATTATGGTCAAGTCCTGACTGGAGTAGCCTGTGAGGATGTATTCTCTGAGCCAGTTGCCTTAAAGCTATTCTGGATGTTGGATCATCTGGAGATCTCTCAGTGGGTCTCTCTTGATAGAATCATACTAATCTCAAAGGAATCTACAGCTTCTCATTTTCTGTGGAAAGAGAAGCAAAACCTCTTTTCCAAAGCAATGTATTCTTAGACATAAATTTTGAAGTAAAGATACCTTTAATATATATATATATATATATATATATATATATATATATATATATATATATATATATATATTGGTTTAACTCAGCAGCATTTCCAATCAAATATCTCTTTCCAGTTAAAAATCCCAAAGACACACTTCCTGAGACTTAGAGACCGTCCACCAGCTCCCTTCCTGCCCACGGACTTCCCTTCTGGACAAGAGGTGAGTGTCTGGGCTCAGCCTAGATCCCATTCCTGGGCACTAGCCACTCCAGGGAACACCTGTCCAACTTGGCCCCAGGTTCTGGCCACTGGGAAGGTTCCCTTCTAGCCCTACCAGGAAGGCTCCCCTTCTCCAAGACCCCCAGCAGACCCTGCAATCTCCACGCCCTGCCTCCACGCCACCTGCCCGAGATGCCATCCACTTCCTGAGACCAGCCCGCAGCTTCCATCCTGCCCCAGACTTCCCTTTCAGACAAGAGCGCCCATCCTGCCCTTGACATCCTGTATGGACAAGAGCTCCCATCTTGCCCCAAACTTCCTGTCTGGACAAGAACTCCCATCTGGACAAGAGAGAGAGATTTCCTGAATCTGTCAGCTCTGTCTGTACCACGTGAGCTGATAAGACCAAGAATGAACCACAAGGAGATGGGCAGACGTAAAGGCAGAAGTACATACAACAAAATGAAGAGCAATACAGCATCACCAGAACCTAGCCCTCCTCCAGCATCTAGACCTGAATATCAAAAATTGGAAGAAGCAGAAGGAAACAGCCTGATGAATAACATCATGAAGAAGGTAGAGGATTATATAGAGGAAAAGACAAACAAAAAATGGGAAGAACGCTATAAAAAACTAGAGAAAAGGACAAATAAAGTAGAAGAAAACAATAAAGTCCTGGAAGAAAACAATAAAGCACTAAAAGAAAATCATGAAAAAGCAATGAAACAAATGAAGGAAATAGTCCAAGACCTGAAAAGGGAAATAGAAAAAATGAAGAAGACACAAACAGAAGGAATACTAGAAATAGAAAATCTGAGTAAATGATCTGGAACTTCAGATGCAAGTATAACGAACAGAATGCAAGAGATGGAAGAGAGGATCTCTGGCATTGAAGATACGGTAGAAGAAATACAGTCATCAGTCAAAGAAAACCAAAATGTCCAAGAAATTTGGGACACCATGAGAAGACCAAACCTAAGAATAATAGGGATAGAAGAAGGAGAAGAATACCAACTCAAAGGCACAGAAAATATATTCAACAAGATCGTAGAAGAAAACTTTCCCAACTTAAAGAAGGAAATGCCTATGAAGATACAAGAAGCCTATAGAACACCAAACAGACTAGACCCCCCAAAAAAGTCTCCTCGCCACATAATAATTAAACAACTAAACATACAGAATAAGAAAGAATAATAAGAGAAGCTAAGGAATAAGGCCAAGTGACTTATAAAGGCAAACCCATCAGAATAACACCCGATTTCTCAATGGAGACTTTGAAAGCCAGAAGGACCTAGACAGTTGTAATGCAGACACTAAGAGACCATGGATGCCAGCCTAGACAAATATACCCAGCAAAACTTTCAATCATCATAGATGGAGTGAACAAGACATTCCAAGACAAAGCAAGATTTAAACAATACTTATCCACAAACCCAGCCCTACAGAAAGCACTGGAAGGAAAATTCCAACCTAAGGAAGTCAGATACACCCTCAAAAACACAGGCAATAGATAAAGCCACAGCAGTAAACCCCAAAGAAGAGAAGTACACACACATTACCACCAAAAATAACAGGAATGAACAATCACTGGTAATTAATATCCCTTAATATCAATGGACTTAATTCACCTATAAAAAGACATAGGTTTACAGAATGGATTCAAAAGCAGGACCCATCTTTCTGCTGCATACAAGAAATACATCTCAAATTCAAAGGTAGACACTACCTAAGAATAAAAGGCTGGGAAATGACTTTACAATCAAACGGTCTTAAGAAACAAGCGGGTGTAGCCATCCTGATATCCAGCAAAATAGACTTCAACTAAAATCAATCAAAAGAGATCAAGAAGGGCATTACATACTCATCACAGGAAAGATCCACCAAGATGAAGTCTCAATTCTGAACATTTGTGCTCCAAACACAAGGACACCCACATATGTAAAAGAAACACTACTAAAGATTAAACCACATATAAAACCCCACACATTAATAGTGGCAGACCTCAACACCCCACTTTCACCACTGGACAGATCTTCCAAATCGAAATTTAACAGAGAAATAAAGGACTTAATTGGTGTCATGACTCAAGTGGACTTAATCGATATCTACAGAAAATTCCATCCTAACAAAAAAGAATATACCTTCTTCTCAGCACACCATGGAACCTTCTCTAAAATCGACCACATACTTAGCCACAAAGCAAATCTCAACAGATACAAAACAATTGCATTAACCTCCTGTGTTCTATCAGAACACCATGGTTTAAAGTTAGATTTCAACAACAACAAAAAACTACAGAAAACCTACAGTCTCATGGAAACTGAATAATGCTCAACTGAATAACCAATGTTTAAGAAAGAAATAAAGAAAGAAATTAAAGACTTCCTAGAGATCAACGAAAATGAAGACACCACATATGCAAACTTATGGGACATTATGAAAGCAGTGCTAAGAGGGAATTTCATAGCACTAAATGCCCACATAAAGAAGTTGGAAAATCTCACACCAGTGACTTAACAGCACACCTGAAAGCTCTAGAACAAGAAGAAGCAAAGTCTCCCAGGAAGAATAGACGCCAGGAAATTATCAAAGTGAGAGCTGAAATCAATAAAATAGAAACAAAGAGAACAATACAAAAAATTAATGAAACAAAGAGTTGGTTCTTTGAGAAAATCAAGAGGATAGACAAGCCCTTATTCAAACTAACCAAAAGGCAGTGAGAGAGAGCATCCAAATCAACAAAATCAGAAATGAAAAGGGGGACATAACAACAGACACTGAGGAAATCCAGAGATTCATCAGGTCATACTTCAAAAACCTCTACTCCACAAAACTGGAAAATCTAAAAGAAATGGATAATTTTCTGGATAGGTAGCACATACCTAAGTTAATCAAGACCAGATAAATTATTTAAACAGTCCAATAACCCCTAATGAAATAGAAACAGTCATTAAAAGTCTCCCAACCAAAAAAAGCCCAGGAGCAGATGGTTTCAGCACAGAATTCTACCAGATCGTCAAAGAAGAGTTAATACCAATACTCTCTAAATTGTTCCACACAATAGAAACAGAAGGAACACTACCAAACTCCTTCGATGAGGCTACAATTACCTTGATTCCTAAACCAAACAAGGATACAACAAAGAAAGAGAACTACAGACCGATCTCCCTCATGAACATTGATGCAAAAATACTTAATAAAATACTGGCAAACAGACTCCAAGAACACATCAAAACAATTATCCACAATGATCAAGTAGGCTTCATCCCAGGGATGCAATGGTGGTTCAACATACGAAAGTCTGTCAATGTAATACACCATATAAACAAACTCAAAGAAAAAAACCACATGATCATCTCACTAGATGCAGAAAAGGCATTTGACAAAATCCAACACCCCTACATGATAAAGGTCTTGGAGCCATCAGGAATACAGGGAACATATCTAAACATAATAAAGGCAATTTACAGCAAGCCAACAGCCAACATCAAATTAAATGGAGAGAAACTCAAAGCAATTCCACTAAAATCAGGAACGAGGCAAGGCTGTCCCATACTTATTCAATATAGTACTTGAAGTTCTAGCCAGAGCAACAAGACAATATAAGGAGATTAAGGGGATACAAATTGGAAAGGAAGAAGTCAAGCTTTCCCTATTTGCAGATGACATGATAGTATACTTGAGCAACCCCAAAGATTCCACCAAGGAACCGATACAGCTTATAAACACCTTCAGCAACATAGCAGGATACAAGATCAACTCAAAAAATCAGTAGCCCTCCTATATACAATTGACAAAGAAGCAGAGAAGGAAATCAGAGATTTCCTTTACAATAGCCACAAATGACATAAAATAACTTGGGGTAACACTAACCAAGTAAGTGAAGGACGTATATGAAAAGAACTTTAAGTCCCTGAAAAAAGAAATTGAAGATGTCAGAAAATGGAAATATCTCCCATGCTCATGGATAGGCGGGACTATCATAGTAAAAATGGCAATTTTACCAAAAGCAATCTACGGATTCAATGCAATCCCCATCAAAATACCAACACAATTCTTCACAGACCTGGAAAGAATAATACTCAACTTCATATGGAAAAACAAAAAACCCAGGATAGCCAAAAGTATCCTGTACAATAAAACAACCTCTGGAGGCATCACGATCCCTGACTTCAAGCTCTACTCTAGAGCTACACTAATCAGCTTGGTACTGGCATAAAAACCGACATGTGGACCAATGGAATCGAATTGAAGACCCTGACATTAATCTGCACACCTATGAACATATAATTTTTGACAAAGAAGCCAAAATTGTACAATGGATAAAAGAAAGCATCTTCAACAAATGGTGCTGGCATAACTGGATATCAACATGTAGAAGGCTACAAATAGATCCATTTCAATCACCGTGCACAAAACTTAAGTCCAAGTGGATCAAGGACTTCAACATAAATTCAGCTACTCTGAACCTGCTAGAAGAGAATGTAGGAAGTAGTCTTGAACACATTGGCATAGGAGACCACTTCCTAAATAGAACACCAGTAGCACAGACACTGAGAGAAACAATCAATCAATGGGACCTCTTGAAACTGAGAAGCTTTTGTAGAGCAAAGGATATGGTCAACAAGGCAAAGTGACAGCCTACAGAATGGGAAAAGATCTTCACCAATCCCACATCTGACAGAAGACTGATATCCAGAATATATAAGGAACTCAAGAAATTAGACATCAAAATGTCCAACAGTCCAATTAAGAAATGGGCTATAGAAGTAAACAGAGAATTCTCAACAGAGGAAACTCAAATGGCTGAAAGACATTTAAGGAATATCTCAACATCCCTAATCATCAGGGAAATGCAAATCAAAACAACTCTGAGATACCACCTTACACCTGTCAGAATGGCTAAGATAAAAAACACTGAAGACACCTTATGCTGGAGAAGATGTGGAGCTAGGGGAACTCTCCTCCACTGCTGATGGGAATGCAAGCTTGTACAACCACTTTGGAGATCAATATGGTGCTTTCTTAGAAAATTGGGAATCAATCTCCCACAAGATCCAGCAATATCACTCTTGGGCATATACCCAAGGAATGCTCAATCATTCCACAAGGGCACTTGCTCAGCTATGTTCATATCAGCATTATTTGTAATAGCCAGAACATGGAAATAACCTAGATGCCCTTCAACTGAAGAATGGATAAATAAAATGTGGTACATATACACAGTGGAATACTACTCAGTAGAGAAAAACAATGACATCATGAGGTTTGCAGGCAAATTGATAGATCTAGAAAAAATCATCCTGAGTGAGGTAACCCAGACTCAGAAAGACAAACATGGTATGTACTCACTCATAGGAGGATACTAGATGTGGAATAAGGATGACTGGACTGCTACTCACATCACCAGGCAGACTACCTAGAAAACAGGACCCCAAGAAAGACACAGGGATCGCCCAATGACGGAGAAATGGATGAGATCTACATGATGCCTGGACATGAGTGGGGGTAATGAAGGGCGAGGTTCGAGGGAAAGAGAGCTTGGGGGAGCGGGAGATCCCAGCTGGATCAAAAACAGAGAGGGAGAACAAGGAATAGGAGACCATGGTAAATGAAGACCACATGAGAATAGGAAGAAGCAAAGTGCTAGAGTGGCCCACAGAAATCCACAAAGATACCCCCCAATAGACTGCTGCCAATGGATGTGAGATAGCCTGAACTGACCTACTCTGGTGATAGGATGGCCAAACACCCTAATTGTTCTAGAAACCTCATCCAATGACTGAGGGATCTGGATGCAGAGATCCATGGCTAGGCCCCGGGTGGAGCTCCGGGAGTCCAATTAGCAAGAAATAGGAGGGTTTATATGAGTGAGAATTGTTGAGACCAAGGTTGGATAAAGCACAGGGACAAATAGCCAAACGAATGGAAACACATGAACTATGAACCAATGGCTGAGGGGTCCCCAACTGGATCAGGCCCCCTGAATGTGTGAGACAGTTGATTGGCTTGATCTGTTTGGGAGGCATCCAGGCAGTGGGACTGGGTCCTGTGCTCATTGCATGAGGTGGCTGTTTGAAACCTGGGGCTTATGCAGGGTTGCTTGGCTCGGCCTGGGAGGAGGGGACAGGACCTGCCTTGACTGAGTCTACCAGTTTGATCTCAGTCCTCGCGGGAGGCTTTGCCGTGGAGGAGGTGGGAATGGGGGGGTGGGCTGGGGGGAAGGTGAGGGGGGCCGGAGGGGGTAGAACAAGGGAATCTGTGGCTGATATGTAGAACTGAATTGTATTGTAAAATAAAATTAAAAAAAAAGAATGAGATGTCAAGACCTCCCTTTCTAAGAAAAGTTAGCACATGTAGAGCCACTATGGTGACATATGATCAAGCAACAACAGAAGGCCAAGATTAGACATATAGACAAACTACATGTCTACTAATAACTATACATGAATAATAACTGTAGCAGCTTTGGCCTGAAGATTTTTTTCTGGGCACTCTGACCATTAAGAGTTAATACACTGCTTGGGACATGCCAAAATACTGGGGGTGGCTTTAAGATTTTGTTTTGATCTAGCATCCTTGAAGCAACCAGACCTAATAGCTTGAGAAGAGGCTGTCATATACCTCTGGATTCTTAAAAATGGGTTATAGGGCTTCAGAATAAGAATGATAACTCTGTTTATTAATGATATCAAAATTTGAGGGAAAATGATTGGAAATGATAACTCTGTTCTGTCATAGTTTATTGTTGATGACTAAAAGATGAGCAAAAGGAAGTGAAAGACATGTCCAAAAACAAAAATGATATGATCTATGTTTTGGTACATCATGAATGTATCCCTGCTTACTAAATTCTGTATAAATAAAGAAGCACTCTGGCTGCTAGTCAGTCAGGCTGCACGATTCTCCTGACCACCAAAAAAAAAAAAAAAAGAGTGATTTGTTACAAGAACAGAAAAGAATCTTGAACATGTAGGAAGGAAAGAATTCTGAGGGTAGTACAAACAGTCGATCCCAGCTTATGAGATTTCTGAGGAGAGCAAGGACTCTGTCCAGAATTGGGCTAGGAACCCTATTTGTAGTATTTCCTTTGAGATTTTGTCATCACTCTGTCTTGTTCTTTAAGATTTATTGAAGTTGAATTTAGCTAATGGACTAATTTGTGTGATGAAGACAATTGTGTTAAACCTGCTTAAATTATTGGAAAGAAGCATGTGACAATGTAGAAGCTGTTCCTGTCAGAGCAGTTAGGATCATTAAGCCGAAACCTGGTGTTCATCATTGGAAAAAATATAAAAGTGTTTCTTGGGTGTCTACACACAGAAGCTGTTGACCTGGAAGTTGAGGCTTCACCTCAAACTGGCATCAGAACTTTCTTGTACTGGTTTTGAAGTTATGAATTACAAAATATGCAGGGGGATATAAAAGGCAGCTGAGGTCAGACACTGTGAGGACTACCAGGGTGGCCACTGTGTGACATTGTGAAGGAGACATTTAAGTTGCCATGGAAGTTACAGATTAGTAGAGTTGCCAGGAGCATTGGACATCAGTCAAGAAGGACTTTGGGTACATAATGGAGCTTTTTGAGGAAACTATGTGTGTTCCAAGCAGCAGGTTAGGAGAAGTGAGGCCCCCCAAGCCTTTTGGGCCCAGGGTGATTATGAACTTCTGAACTGAAGGGCACGGTGTTTACCCTGCTGGATTTTGGTTGTGTTTTGATCTTATCAGTTTTGGAGCTCATAATTAGGAAATATTAGATGGTTAATTGTGTTGTGCCTGTTAATTCCTGGTTTGAGAAAGGAACACTGAATGCTTCTTGTATTGCCAGATAATCATATGCCTGTGGATTTGAGAGGTGGAAGGGTTTGGATTAGAAGTGATTTGTTGGATGTTAAGCTGACAAGAGGTGGAGTCATAGATTTTTAAAGGAGACCTGGGCTTCTTGGCAATGAACAACAAGGTTAGATTCCTGCAAGAATTCCTGAACAGATAATATTTAAAGCTGTTTGTTAGTAAAAAAATAAGCTGAAGAGGAGACCCCAGGCTATTGAAGAGGGCAAGAATGTGGAATGTCTGAAGAGGAAAGATGTGAGGAATTAATGGAACCAGCCACAGAGCGAAGCCATATGGCTATAAGAGCCAGGTAATAGAGGCAGCAAAGTCAAGCTTATTGGCTTTAATCATGATGGCCAGACAGATGTTTACAGAATTTAATGTTTTTATTCTTTGAATTAGTTTTGCTTTGGTCAGACATTTTCTTATTCTCCCCTTGAATAATGGTAATGCTATCTCTACCATAGTACTGCAGAATTGAATCTGTTGTATTTTATTATTCATGGAGATTCACAGACATTGATCTCAGAGGAGACTTTGAACTTGGGCTTTTGAACAGTGTTTGAACCATTAAGACTTTGGTCACTCCTGAATATGGGCTATATAGATTTTGCATCGTGAAATGTGCATGACCCTTTGAGGTTAAAGGCAGTGCTTTAGTTAGTATTCCTATTGCTTTAAAACGATACCATTGTTGTTTTAAAAATGATAAGCTGCGTTGGTTACCAGGTAGAAAGATCATGAAGCATGAGCTGTGACAAAACCCAGTTTCAGAGCTTTATTACGAGGAAGGGTGCACAAAACAACCAGGCCTGGAGAAGAAGTATGTGCAGAGAGCAGAGAAAGATAGAGATAGTGGGGGGAGTAGAGAACAGAGAAGAGAAGGAGGAGTCTATGTCAGGCTTTTTAAGGCGCAGGTGGACTTATGGAGCTATGCCATGCATGCACAGATTACATAACCACTCTGCACACACAAAACCACCATGTAATAGCCCATTCTCTTCTATAACTACTTCTTAATGATACTGGAATGTAATTGTCAGGGCCAAGGAAGGCTGAATGGCTAGTCATAGGCTGGGCAATGGGACATTTATCAGAAGTATGTGATTATGTGAGCCAGTTTTAGTGACAGGCAGCAATCACATTGGCTGGACTGATCCTCATCAGCTTTCAGGATGTCCAGAGCTTGTAGTCATTTGGAGCAGGTTGTAGTCAGCAATGGAGGCTGGTAATTGTCTGCCAGCCAAGTGTAAACCTGTTGAGATAAGTTTAAACTAGAAACAGAAGTTAAAATTTATGAATTTATTTGCAACTTTTAGGCCCATAGACCTAGTAATTAAGAGGAGGAGTCCCAAAACCAGGAGAGAGAAAAATAACATCCTGAGAAATAGACAGGGGAGAAAAACATAGGCTGAACGTTTCTGGAGTCTTTTTGACGTGTGTGAAGTGGAATCAAGTGTAGATGTAATTCTGAACAGTTTTATTAAATAAAAAACACAGAGCCAAATGCAGAGTTAAAAGCCCAAGAGGTCAGAGCAGCAGCAAAGAGCTAAGACCAAGACCACCTTCTTACCCTTCACTGTGGCTGTTGTCCTTTCCCTCAGAAAGAGACTTACTTTCTGTGTATCTGTCTTTTTATTGACTTTCTGTCCTGCCTTCTCATTGGTTATAAACCCAAGCACATGACTTCCTCATCACTGCCTGTCTATACAGACCTCCAGGTCTCTATGGTTGATATTGAGATTAAAGGCATGTGTCTTCATGCTGGCTGTATCCTTGAACACACAGAGATCTGCCTGTCATGTGATTGGGATTAAGGGCATGTGCTACCCTTGCCAGACTTCTGCTAAATGGCTTGCTATTAGCTCTGAGCCCCAGGCAACTTTATTTATTAACATACAAATAAAATCACATTTCAGCACAAATAAAATATCACCATACTCAAGTTTTATGACTTTTTGACCCTCTGAAGCTTATATAAATTCTTATTTTACAAAATGACATAAAAGTTTTAGATACATGAATATTACCAATCTGTACTGAAATCCGTATCATATAAAAAGCAGGTAACGTATCTGTAAATCAGCAGAAGTAGACTCATATCTTTGAGTCACAGCAAAATCTATAGATTTGGGTTAAAAAGTATGTACATTTGCTTTCTCTCCAGAGAGTCAGATATAGATTGGACAGAGATGTCTTTAGCCTGATGAGAAGCATTTTTAAGTTTATATTTTAGACAACTAAAGAAAAAATTAAAATCTTGAGCTTGTGATGTAAACAGTAAGTAGTTACTGCTCTATTAGCTTATAAGAACTCAATGTTAAACTCTGAACTGTTGAAATCATAATATAACAATGTCATAGAAGGGGAAAGAAATCTGAAGAATTTTCCATATCTTAAATCATCTATTTGTATCTTGGTAACTTATATTTACATCTTAAATCATTTTCTGAGTTTTTTCAATGTCCTTAGACCTTTATATATCTTAGTTACATAGACTTATAAGTTACATAAACTCTCACATCCTCAAACCTTTTTTAAATTACTTTCTCAGACCCATATTAAAACCTTCATGACTACTTAAAATTTCTTATTTTAGAACATTTTCTTAGATCCTCAAAATTTTCATAGACTTTAACTTTTTTTTCCATCTAATCATTTACCAAAACATAAGCAGTTATTTCTGAGAACAGTCACTTCAAATCATATTTAAAACCTGTTTATCTTTTAATATGAAGCCTGTGAGTAAGGCAAACCTGTTTGTCTTTTCTTATCAAGAGACCTAGTAGCTTTAAAAAAAGGCAAGGCTTGAATTTTACATATAAAATAAGCTAACAAGCTGGCTATAGCCTTGTGTAAGTATCTGGTTGTCTGATGCTGCTAAGCTGACAAAGTTATAGTTAGCCTAGCCATGAACACTATCAGAGATATGAGAAGGATAAATCATACCTGGGTAAGCAGAAGTACAGACCAAGCAGCTTCTGAATGTATTAAAAAGGACAGAGACTAGTCCACTACCCAGATAGCCATCCCTGTCTGCCACGGTCTCCATAACATTAGAGGCAGAGGTATGAAGACAGCATCAGTCTTTGGCTGCCAGGCCAATAAGATGAGAGTTCTTCCTGTAGAAGAGGAACATGAGGAAGAGCAACATTACTGGGTTTATGTAAATGGGGGCAATTACTTTTCCCTGTTCTGCTTGTCCACAGTCTGGGCCAGGTCCTGTCAGCAGGTGCTGCCTTGGGGAATCTTGACCAGTGGTCTGTGTTATCAACAATCTGGGTAGAGTTGCTGTGCTGTTCCATATCTTCTTTGGAGACTTTGGGGGTCATTTCTAGGAGCTGGGAGTCTCTGTCTGTTTTAGTAAGCTTTATATTAATGATTTAAATGCCATATCATCAGATCTCTAGTGATTTGAAGACTATTAACTATTAAATATATCTGAGCTAAACTAACCTAGGCTTAATCTTGAAAATATATCTAAGTTTGGTAATAACAACCAGGGCATTTTGCTACTGTGTAGTTAACAAAATGTATTAGTTAAGAGGACCTCTCAGGTCCTTTTTTTTAATCTTATAAACATTTCCCCCTGTACATAGTCTGACATGTGACCTCAGTCCTCCTGTCTCCTTTAAAGAACATGAGTCCATTTCTAACATAAACATTTTGCAGTGAAGAATCACCAGCTATTTTTTAAATGAAGAAAACCAACCAGAATTTGGTCTGTGTTATCAACAATCTGGGTAGAGTTGCTGTGCTGTTCCATATCTTCTTTGGAGACTTTGGGGGTCATTTCTAGGAGCTGGGAGTCTCTGTCTGTTTTAGTAAGCTTTATATTAATGATTTAAATGCCATATCATCAGATCTCTAGTGATTTGAAGACTATTAACTATTAAATATATCTGAGCTAAACTAACCTAGGCTTAATCTTGAAAATATATCTAAGTTTGGTAATAACAACCAGGGCATTTTGCTACTGTGTAGTTAACAAAATGTATTAGTTAAGAGGACCTCTCAGGTCCTTTTTTTTATCTTATAAACATTTCCCCCTGTACATAGTCTGACATGTGACCTCAGTCCTCCTCTCTCCTTTAAAGAACATGAGTCCATTTCTAACATAAACATTTTGCAGTGAAGAATCACCAGCTATTTTTTAAATGAAGAAAACCAACCAGAATTTATCTAATATGGTAAATTTTCCAACATATTTAACAATTTATTTTCAAATTCAGTATTTGCAGGTATGAGAAACCAAAGCAAATATATGCCACATCCCTCTGGCTTTCTACAACTTTCTATATACCTTTAGGTTCATCTTTTCTATCTCTGTTCCTCTGATTCAGCCAGACATTTTATACTTCAGACAAATTCCTATTTCCCTTCCCTTTTTCATTATTCCAGTCTTCTGCCTTCTCTCTTGCATTTCAAATAACATGAAAAGTTTTATCAAAGTCCTTATGGTTCCCTTCTGCAGTCTAGAAAATGCTATGATACTTTAAACAAGAACAGAATCATACATATACCATAACAAAAATAACTCTAAATTTGCATCAACACATTAAAAACCTGTATCAGCATGAAGGATCTGATAATATCAGTAGTTTTCTTACCCTAAAAAATATTAATTTGCAACTGACCCATCTAACTAATGACAAATATTTATAACCTATTAGACTGGAATGACCAAAAACCATGTATTTTCTTTGGTGGAAACAAAGGCTGGTTCAATGCAGCAGTTCAATTCTTTGGGCAGTGTCAGGACAGGAAGGAGTTAATGCAGCTGGTGGTGGCAAGGACCCTGGTCGGCAGAGGTGTCATCACCCATACAGGTGTACCACCCCATTGCCCTACCTCACCCCCGCTTTTGCCATTCCTGCATTGAATGCACATCTAGCCCTGAAAGAGCTGTTGACAGGAAGTGACTCCCTACCCTCTACCCCCATCTGACATGAGCATGAGCATGATACCCTGAAGTCGGTCTTTGCCCATGACTGAATTGAGAACACTCCCACCCCTTGGAATGCCTCTGCTACTGTGGACTTCTCTAGTAAATCAGGGAAAGGCCAGCCCCATGCACTGTGTTGCCCATGCTGTGGACCATAAAGCAAGGGAGCACAAGCCACCTCCCTGTCCATCCAGGTAGTGCAGTGACTCCTTTCTGGAGAGTTTTGTCTCCAGGGCAATGAGCCCCAAGTCATGGGCTTGAGCCTGGAAGTCCTTGAAATGGTCCAATAAAATATTCAAGGGAATGGAAACAAGTGTAATGAGCAGATAAAAGCACAAGAGGGTGACAGAGACCATAATGTACCAATATGGAGTTAAAGAGATATCAGACAACCAGTGTTCCCATCAACCAAAGGGACCCCCTGTCTCAGTTCAACCAAAAAGACCCATTCTCTTCCAGGTGAGTTCAAAACATCTCCTGGCCCATGCATCAGGGGCACCTCTAGTGCATCCGTTAAGCAAACCCCGTCCTCCAGATTCAGTCAGCTCAAGCTTCCCAGGAAAAGAAACACAGAACATGAAACAGAACAGTAACAGACAGAACAAAATGACAAACCAAGACAAACAGCATTCACTCACTAGCCTAGTTTTTTGATTTTCAATGTGATCACATATTGGGCGTTTTAGTGAGACTTCCTGACCAATGCGCCATATGTTAGGTTCTGTGAGAATTCCCAAAAAAAGGCCACCATCCATGTATGCAATCAGCAAAAGCAATTATTATCTCTAGAGTAAAGGTTCCAGTATCTTGGGGATGTGCTTCTGATAAAAAGGAGAAATGGGGACCCTGAAAGAAGCTCCCAGGCTCCTTTCATACAAAGCTGAAGGAATTCTTAAGGCAGTGAGATCATTCTATATAAGATTGGCTTATACAAGTGGCAATCATATTAGTACATTTCTAATTGGTTTGGGCTAGCAGCAATGGGCTAAAGCTATAGCTTTTCATTCTTGGGCCAATCTGGACAATCCCAAGGCTTTGTCCTTAATAGGTTATTTGTGGAGAGGAGGACTGTATCCCGGGCCTAATACATTCAGGAGCAGAGGCCTAATTCTTAACTGACTTACTAGGAGCCTGTCATGGCATTTGCCTGGCCATCTCAAAAATAATATCTGCGTGTGTGTGTGTGTGTGTGTGTGTGTGTGTGTGTGTGTGTGCATATGCCAGTTAATTCAACTACACAATGGTGGCTTAACATAAAACTTTTTGCTTCTTTCTTTGTTTCGTTTTGTTTTATTGAAACATGGTCTCATTGTGTGGCCCTTGTTGGCTTCAAATGCAGTATGTAGTCCATGCTAGCCTTCAGCTCATGAAGATCTACTCATCTTTGCTTTTAGACTGCTGGCATTACAGTAAAGTACCATTACACCTGATTCCTAGTCTTATTAATGCATCATTCAGAACATAAATTGATAAGAAAGCTTCAGGGATAAACCACTTAAGCTAAAAGAGACTTAATATACAAGTGCCTACAACTTCATCCAACAATTCTGGAGCACATATCCTTCTCAGCAACAAACAAAGCTTCCTCTAAAATATTTAAGCTCATAAAACAGTCTTCATAAAGGCCAAAAAATTAAAATCCTTCTTGTCTTATAAAATAAAATACAATTGGAAATGAAAAACAAAAGAGGGAGCCGGGCGGTGGTGGCGCACGCCTTTAATCCCAGCACTCGGGAGGCAGAGGCAGGCGGATCTCCGTGAGTTCGAGGCCAGCCTGGGCTACCAAGTGAGTTCCAGGAAAGGCGCAAAGCTACACAGAGAAACCCTGTCTCGAAAAAACCAAAAAAAAAAAAAAAAGAAAAACAAAAGAAACAACAGAAAACATGCAAAGACGTAAAGATTGTATGATCAATGAATTATAAAAATAAGATACCATAGTAGGAAAGATATACTGGTAGAACAAAGAGATCAGCAGGAACAGGGGAATGACAGAGAGTAAAGAGAGTGAATATGATCACAGTGAGTTGTTTACACATATGAAACTGAAAATAAAGTGACAACAGCAATGATAAGGATTTAAAAACAGATAAAAGTATACAATGAATAAATTGATTTTCAAGAATGTAGTGATACTTCAACAAACAAAAAAGTTAATAGGTCTAACATAACATGTAAATAAAATGAAGAAAGAAACCCATTTGATAATTTAAAAAGATGCAAAAAAATGACATTGGCAAAATTGAATGTCTCCTCAGGATGGAAACTCTGAAGAAATTTGGAACAAGAACATGATACTGGAAGATGGTAAAGGTGATATATTTCATCCAGTTATTTACTTAATGACAAAACCTTTTAAATCTGTGAATAAGACAAGCATATCTTCCATACCTCTTTTCTTCATCATTGTGCTTGAAACCTTAGTAAAAGTAATAAATCAACAGAAAGAAAAAGAACCATCCACAGTTTCTCTTTTAATATAATGGAATTACATACTTCAAAAAAAACCACAAAGACATCTCACAGAGTACCAGAAATTCAAGATGGGAACAATTTTACAACTTCATGTTTAGTTTGTGTTATGCTTTGGTATTCTCTTTTTAGGAATGAATGTATACGTGCAGATTTGTAGTGTGGGATGATTTGGGTGATGTAGAAAATAAAAATGCAAATGCAACAGAAGGCATTAAAACAGGCACAGACCAAATGATGAAGAAATTCTTGATATTCCTACATCTCTTTGGTGGATATCCCTGAGCATATTCAGAATTATTTTTGCATGTTCAATAATTGATGTTTGTTGGCAGGACATCGAAATAAAGACCAAAGACAGCATTGTTGAGCATCAGAAAGCACTTAGGTGCACAGCATTACAGTAGGAGGTTCATCTGAGATGATTGCTCAGCAGAGGAAGGACGTTATCATCCCTCGAAGTAAGTGCTTTTCTCTGGTTGTACTCCCAACATAGGTAGGAACACCAAGCATTATGAACTGGCATTCTAAGGTTTTATTATTAAACAATAAATTGATCATTGGTTTAGTCAAAACCCTTTATAGCCACACTGAAATTAAACTTTTGTTTTCTTGGTTTCATAGGGTTTTGTTGTTGTTTTTTGTTTTTGTTTGTTTTTGGAGAAAGAACTTGAGAGTAGATAGGGAGCAGGAGAGTATCTGGAAGGACTTGAGGGAAGATATAAAATATATTTAATTTAATAAATAATCAAATATATTTAAATTAAAAATTGTTTTAAATAAAAATATTAAGGAAGTAACATGTTTATATTGCATTATCTGTAATGTCCTATAATATTCTTTCATGTTCAACAATATATTTATATTTTTATTCCTAATGATATATGTAAGTATAGCTCATTATTTTATTTTATTTTTTATTTTTTTATTTTTTTGGTTTTTCGAGACAGGATTTCTCTGTGTAGCTTTGCGCCTTTCCTGGAACTCACTTGGTAGTCCAGGCTGGCCTCGAACTCACAGAGATCCGCCTGGCTCTGCCTCCCGAGTGCTGGGATTAAAGGCGTGCGCCACCACCGCCCGGCTAGCTCATTATTTTAATTGCTCTATGTGTTTTATTGAATGAATATTAAATTTATGTATCCATTTTCTTATTACTGGATAATTAGGCTCATTCAACTGTTATAATTATTTACAATATAGTAACAAACACTAAACTTTTTGTGGGTTTAGTGAACTTTATTGATGGTATTCAAGAGAGTAGGGATCGCTAAGCCTCTCCCCTTTCTCTCTGGGATTCTGGGATAGAAACTGTGAGGGAGATGCTCAGTGTTGGAGGCTGAGTTGGTACAGGGACTGCTTCATAGTCCAAGACATCTCTTGCTCTTGTGTTCTTGCTGGGGTAGGTGGTCCAGGCCTTCTTACTCTTTGGAGGCCATGTAGGCCATGAGATCCACTGTCCTATTACATTAGCTGTATTCATTATCATACCAAGAAATGACCTTTACAAAGTTGACCTTAAGAGCACTGCCAGCCACAGCATCATAGATGGCAGAGTGGTTATCACTCTTAAAGCTGCAGGAAACATCCTGGTTCTAAGTGTCGCCCTCGATGTCCTTAATGGGCCCTTAGATGCTTGCATCATCATCTTCTGGATGTCATCATATTCTTGGAAGCTTTCTTCACGTGACATGTCAGAGCCATGTCATACACATTGTGGATAGGAACACATAATGGCATGCAAGTGAGCTTCTGATTGAGCTCTGGGATCACCTTTCCCATACCCTTGTAGCACTAGTAAATGCAGAAATGTTGTTCTGGGATATCACACCACGGCTTCCCAGAAGGACCATCCACAGTTTTCTGAGTGGCATTGATGTCATGGACTGTCATCATAAGTCCTTCTCTAATGTCAAAATTGTCATGGATGACATTCGTCAGAGGGACTAAGCAGTTGGTGCTGCAGGAATCATTGCTGACAATCTTGAGTGAATTGTCATAATTCTTATAATCCACATCCATCACAAACATGAAGGCATCAGCAGAAGGGGCAGAGATGATGACCCTTTGGGCCCACCTTTCAAGTGGGCTCCACGCCACTCTACTGGTGAAGAAACCAGTACACATCACAACATACTGTCCATCAGCATCATCACATTCAATGTAGGTAGGCTCTTGCTCCTGGAAGATGGTGACAAGCTTCCCATTGATGACAAGCTTCCAGTTCTCAGCCTTGACTGTGTATATATGATAGTTTCTAAAGCAATATATGAATATTTTCAGTTCTCCTAAGCATCATCAAACTGAAAAGCTACAAAAGTAATTACTACAACTATCAGAGTAACACTAGGTCCTTATAGTAACACCTGTATATCTGGTGATATTTTATTTGTGCTCTAACAAATAAAGCTTGCCCTAGGGATCAGAGGAAAAAGTCAGCCACTATATTTAACATAAAGGTTAGGCAGTGGAAGCACATGCCTTTAATCCTGGCATTCAGGAGGCAGAGATTCATCAGGATCTTCACGAATTCAAGGCCACACTGGGAACAGAGCTAAACATGGTGGCACACAACTTTAATTCCAGCACTAATTAACCACAGAGATCTGCAGGGTCTGTATAGACAGGAAGTGACAGAGCTGATCAGAAAGAGCAAGTGATGTAACTGGGTGAAGAGAGAAAGTAAGATGGCAGGGCACAGAAAGGTATATAGGCATGAGTATACAGGAAGTAGCTCTCTCTTGGGCTGAAGAATTCCTGGCAGTAAGAACTTGTGGCTGTGGCTTATTCAATTCTTTCGAACTCTGAGCTTTCATCCCAATATCTGGCTCCAGGTTTTTTTATTATAAGACCTTTTACAATTCATGTCACATGTATATTTTGAAATTGCATTATTTTCTTATGTCTGTATTGATAAATACTTTCCACTGAATTTTTGTTAAGCTGATGAGAGTGAAATAGTATTTCACATACATACTTTTCATTTAAACGTTAACAATAACAGAAATAGGATCTCTGAATTACATTCTCCAGATACCACCACCATCGTAAGCCTCACCATCTAATTACTTTTATCATTAATATCTCTGAATACAAACTTATTTTTTTTGTTAACCTTTCAACATGAAATGGATCTTAAGATTTTCCTGAGGAAAGGCAGAATTCCACACATGGAACACATACTTGTTCCTCACTCTCTTTCATGAACTCTGCTCTTTATGTTTTTATATTATAAATTCTCACATCATGTATTCAGTCTCATTTTCTATGATTTCCCTCTTTGTTCTTAAAGCTACAATTATTTTGTTCTTCTTATAATTTTTAAAATGTGATTTCAGTTAAAAAAAGAACAAGGGCATCATATTTAGGGGGTTGTAGGTAGAATACCATGATTTAGATGTCAATGACCTCTCTCCTTCTTCAGGCCTCATGTGATTGATGTTTTCTCTTTAGGGTGGTGGGCTCTGCAAAATTTTGTTTGAGTTTTAACAGGTAAAGCTTAGAGGATGGCCCTCAGTATACTGAGTTTATGGTCTCAAATATTAGACTGGAGAGATGGCTCAGTGTTGAAAGTGTGTACTGCTCTTGCAACAGACATTGGTTCATTTCCAAGTGTGTAAAGCAATGCACAACAACCTGTAACTCCTTCTTGAGGGTAACCTAATTCCCTCTTCTCTGCTTTGCAGGTACATTCACTCACTTACACAATTTTAATTAATTTTTCTTAAAAAGAAAATATATAGATGTAAAATATGTATGGGAAAGTATTTTTGGTATCCATTAAATGTTAAAATTAAAAAGGAACACAATGAGATGATAGAATGTGTGATGTATATTAGACTATAATATAGAATACAAAAACACCCACCCACTAGAACATAAAAACACCAATGACACCAACTTCTGCTAAGAAAGAGAAGTAATAATGCTCATATACTGTGGATGATATAAAAAATAAACTGCTCAGCAACTTATAAAGCCAGGTAAAATTTCCTAAAAGTATAAAAAAGAGGCTTATCATAAAACACAATAGCTAAGTTATTTAGAATTCATAAAATTAACAAAAAATTCACAACCCATATATATTTTTACAAAAGCATCTGAGCTGAAGCTCATACAGAGCACTTATATAACATGTATGGCCACAGAATCAATTTCTAGCACCTCAGAAGCAATAAAAATGAAAGCTTGCAATACTGACTCTCTCTGCAATATCTAGAAGTGTACAAAGTGTACAAAATGTTCTGTGGAGGTAAGTGAATGAGGAAAGAGTAGAATATCCATACAAGTGAATCATTAATCATCATTAACAATCAACAGTCCATTATGAGAAGACATGGAAGAAGCCCAAATGAAATCGTAATGAAGTTAGTCTAATAGAGCCACATGCTAGATCAAATCAATAAAACAAGGCATTGGAAGACATAAATCTACAGTGAAAGAAAATAGTAATTACCAGGAGCAATTGCAGGAAATGAGATAATAATAATTTAAAATGATTTTAGAGCAACAAAACTACCCTGCAGGAGATTTTAAAGATAAGTGAATATTGTTCTTCTTTATGTATATGATTACACAATGGGTGGTTTAAAAACTCAACGATCAAAGGAAGGGCTTATCAACTGACCTGGGATTGGTATAATATCAACTATCATTTTAATAATTACTGTTTTAGCCCTAAAATGTCGGTTGACATAAGTGCCAAGATACAGCCCATAGAAAAAGTTACTAGAGAAAAATTGGCATTTTGACTGATAAATTACAAGTCTTAGGAAAAGTTACTAACACAGATAATAGAGATATTCAGATGAAGACAGAGGAATTTAAAGGCGAACAAACCTCACCATTACATTATATGTTTAAAGAGAAACAGTCTAAGGATATGAAACAATCCCATCGCCTTACAGGAATAAGTACCAAAGGACAGGTATTCCAAAAGCTATGTACCAGATGACTGGATTCCTGTGAAAATGTTAGATTTGAGGAGATTTAAAGAAGCAATAGTCTCATATGGTATGCATTCACCTTTTGTAAAGCAGCTGTTAAATTCATGGTCAACTAATAATGGAATTGTTCCACAACACAGGAGACACTTGATTACAACTTTATTGGAATATTGGAATATGGTCCTTTATTACAGTGGAGGACCTGGTAGAAAGACGAGGCTAGGGCCATTGAACAATGAATTAGGGCTAGAGGTATGGAAATCTTCCAAGGTCAACTTCTTGCAGAAGAAGATTATGCTAATGTACAAACACAGTCTCTACATGATGACCACACCCTGACTCTTGGCACTGCAGCAGCTTTGAATGCTTGGAACAGAATGAAGAAGTCAGAAACAGAACTGTGTCATTTACTAAAGTTACACAAGGCCCAAAATAAAGTTTGACTGATACTTTAAAAAGATTAATGTCAGTTGTAAATAGAATGGTACAAAATTTAGAAGCTAGACAAATAATAATTGTATGTTTGGCTTTTGACAATGCTATTTCACAGTGCACAAGGGTAAATAGGCTTTGAAAGGCAAGATCAGCACCCATAGAGGAATGGATCCAAATTATAGTCAATATTGAATCTTTTAACCATGATGATGCTTGAACAGGACAGGTGATTTCCAAAGGCTTGAAGAAAAATAAAGATGACTGATATTTTAATTGTGCTAAGCAAGGTCATATAAAGGGAGTATAGACAGGGCTTTCCTAGAAAAATAATTCTTCTAATCTGAAAAAAAGGCTCTTGTCTTCTGGACTATGCAGAAGATGCTGCAAAGGCTGACATTGCAATGAAGATCAACAAGGGACAGATAAGGTAACCCTTTACCATCAGGAAATACCTTGGGAGAGCCTCTTGCAAGCCCCCATGTCAAGTTTGGTTCATTATTCCCTGTCACCATGGTGGAAACTCTTCCCCACAGCAATTAAAGGACCTAATCCCCATTGTAAAAATCATACTGCTCTGGATGATAGAAGAGCCCTAGTAGATAAAACAAAAAATTCAAGAGAAACCATAACACAAATATTTTGGCAAACTTCTATAAATGATCAATAACCAAAGTCAAAAATATGACATTGTACAGGAGAAGTAAATCTATAGATACCATCAAAATTGATAAAGACTATATTTGAACAAGAGAGACCTCTTGATTAGAAAGGATGATAGTTCCTCAAATAGAGTGAACATTCAATCTAAACTAACTTTAAGACACAACAAATGCCTTTCATTTGATTAGATATAACTTGCCAAAAGGGAAACTCCCCATTTGTTAGAGTTGGGGCAGTGTGGTGATATTTTATTTGTGCTGAAATGTGATTTTATTTGTATGTTAATAAATAAAGTTTGCCTGGAGATCAGAGGTCAAGTAGTCAGCAATAACCAGAAGTCAGGCAGTGGTAGCACATGCCCTTAGTCCAAATACACAGCAGGCAGAGTCTCTGGGTGGTCAAGGACACAGTCAATGGTGGTGACACACACCTTATTTCCAGTACCAACCTTAGAGACCTCGTGTATATAGACAGGCATTTATGACGAAGTGATGTGACTGGGCTTAGAGCCAATGAGAAGGCAGAACAGGAAGGCAATAAAAGTATAGGTTAGATGGGAAGAGTCTCTCTCTGTGGAAGCTACTGCATGGTGGTAAGCTAAGACTAGTCATGGCTATTCACTATTTCTCTGATCTCTTCAGCTATTCACCCTGTATTTGGCTCTGTGTTTCTCGTTTAATAAGACTATTTAGAAATTCATTTACATTTGGTGCCTACATGGCAAGCATTCATTAAAAAACTGTTGGTGACCTTTCAAGCCAGGGGTTACAGGTCTCAGCTTGGCCAAAGTTTACAGGCCTCTGGAGTTATAAGTGATCTGGCTACACACAGCCAGAGCTGCACTCTTGACTGTAGGGGAGTTTTCTCAAGTCCTGCCCAGGCCCACAGCCACTCAGACACAAATAAACACACAGATGCTTATGTTAATTAAAACTGTTTGGCCTAATGCCTCAGGCTTCTTGCTAGCTAGATCTTACATTTAAATTAACCCATAATTCTTATTTATGTTTAGCCACGTGGCTTGGTAGCTGTTCTCAGTTCTGCTTTCACATCTTGCTTCCTTTGTGTCTGGTTGGTGACTCCTGACTCAGCCTTCCTGTTCCCAGAATTCTTCTCTCTCTTTGTCCTGCCTCTACTTCTTGCCTGGCTACTGGCCAAATCAGTACCTTATTTATTAACCAATCAGTGCAACACATTCATAGCACACAGTGTGATATCCACAGATGCACACAGCTGGAGCTACTTGCAGCCAGATCTCCAACTTCCATGGTTCGAGCTTAAAGGGGCTGGAACTTAAAGGGCCTGAAAAAGCTCAAGGTGGAGCATGTGAATGGACTCTGGCTTTTAGCTTTTTTCTGTTTTCCTGGTAGGTAGTAGGTGCCTCTCTCTCTCTCTCTCTCTCTCTCTCTCTCTCTCTCTCTCTCTCTCTCTTACTGGATTCCCATCTCAGACTGCAACTATGCTATGTAGCTGTTTTTAATATCCCTCAAAATTCTACTGTTCTACACAGACTTGGTAAGTCTATTAAGATATTAGATATCTTAAAGGGAGAAACTACTAAAAAGAAAATTTTTCCACATTAAAAAAATGGGAAATATCTTTACAATGAAGGAATATGATCTTGGTATGAAAAAACATTAGGCAATCTGAAAATGGACCAATCACATGAGAGGATTAGTGTTGATGGGATGTATGTAACATCAATTATGTATATTATTTGTTTAATTATTCTTATTTTACTATTAAAAAAGATGGTCAATTTAAGTGCCAAGATAAAAGCTTTAGAAAAATGAATTATATAGAAATTCAGACTCAGACAGAAGAATTTAGGGGTGAAATTATTTGAGGATTGGCTTATGAGGTCACAGAGAGAGAACCTGTTTTGAAACAATCAAACAATGTATCTGATAACTTCCTGATCAAGGGCATGTACAAACTAATTGGACTTCAGTTAAAATGTTAGATTTGAGGAGACTTAAGGAAGCTATAGTATCCTATGGCACACATTTTCCAATTGTAAAGCAAATGTTAAACTTGTGTTCAACTTGTGATTGGATTATTCTTCAAGACTAGAAAGAATTAGTAATGGCTGTCCTGGAACCTGGAGCAAAATTGCAGTGGTGCACTGGGTATAGAGACAAGGCTAAGACAATACAAAATCAATGTAGAGCTACAAGTGTGGAAATTTCCCAGGATCAGCTTCTTGGAGAAGGTCAATATGCTGGAATACAAAGACAATGTTTATATGATAACCAAACCTTAATTCTATGTCGCATGGCAGTCATGAATGCATGGGACAGAATTGAAAAAGCAGGGAAGAAAACTGAATCATTCACAAAAGTTATATAGGGCCTGAAAGAATTCTTCACGGATTTCTTACAAAGGCTGTCTTCAGCAGTATATAGAATGGTACTGGATTCAGAAGCTAGACGGATAGGAATTGAATTTTGGTTTTTAAGAACGTGAATGCAACATGCCAAAGAATAATCAGGCCATTAAAGGCATGATTGGCACCCTTGGAGGACTAGATCAGGGACACAATTAATGTTGAGTCTCTTGGCCATGATAATATGTAGATAGGAGAAGCAATTTCCAAAGGTTTGAGGAATTTCAGATGTTTTAGTTATGGAAAGCAAGGTCATTTGAAAAGGGAATGTATACAGGGCATTCCTAGAAGGAATGTTTATTCCAGGAACAACAGTAACTGAATGCCCCTCCCTTTTGGAGTATGCAACAGGTGGAGTAAAGGTAAATATTGAACCAACAAATATAGATCAACAAGGGACAGACAAGGTAATCCTTTGCCTCTGTCATTGGGAAACTCCCACAGGGGGCTCATGCAGGCTCCCACAACAAATGTGGTTCAGACCTTTCCTGCCATCATAGAGAAACCCCTACTCAGAGCAATTAAATAACCAAATGCCTGTTGGAATAAACCAGGCTTCTCAGGGTGACAGAGCAGCTGAAGTAGAGAGAATAGAAAATTTCAGAGAAATCATAAAGAAAATTTTTTTTGGCAAACTGCTATAAATAATCAAGGACCAAAATTAAAAATATGAATAAATGACATTTTCTTGGATGGTTTAGTAGATACAGGTTCAAACTTGACAATAATTGCACCAGAATTTTGGCATCCAAATTGGCCTCTTCAGGAGGTAAATGTTCAGCTGTTAGGGATTGGAACATTATCTCAAGTGAAACAGAGTGCAAGATGGTTCGAATGTATAGTTCCAGAAGGACAGAGAGGAAAATTAAAGTCATATGTGTATAACATAGCTATGAACTTAAGGAGTCATGATCTATTACAACAATGGAATACTCATTTTAATATTCCTCCAATATCAGAAACAAATAATAACCTAGCACATTTTTCTGAGAGAAATATTAAAAGATATTATTCTAACAAGTGGTCACCAGCCATACAGGTTGTACAAGAACAATGTACAACAGCTGATGATCTTTCAAAGACACCAACAGCTCTACCTTTAAAATGATTAATAGACAAACCTGTATGGGTTCAGCAATGGCCTTTAATAAGAAAGAAACTGCAGGCTTTAGAAGACCTGATCTAAGAGCAGTTAAATGCTCAGCATATTGAAGACTCAACCAGCCCTTGGAATTCTCCTGTATTTGTTATTAAAAAGAAATCTGGTAAATAGAGAATGGTAACAGACCTAAGAGCAATTAACAAAATAATTCCACCAATGGGCTCTCTACTACCTGGAATTCTTTTGCCTACTCTGTTACCTAAAGGATGGCCTCTTACAGTTATCAATTTAAAAGACTGTTTGTTTTCAATACCTTTATAAGAAAAAGACAGAGAAAGATTTGCCTTCACTATGCCTACTTATAATAATTCTCAACCTGTTAAAAGTTATCAATGGAGGGTTCTCCCAAAGGAAATGTTGAGTATCCCAACAGCCATTGGAAGTGATATGTAAAAAATATCCTAAATCTATAATTTATCAGTATATGGATGATGTTTTACTAGCTGACTGAAATGCAGATACTTTAAAAAGAATGTTTAAAGAAGTAAAGAAAATTTTGCCTTGCTGGGGATTACAAATTGCTCCTGAAAAGATACAAAGAGGAGATTCTAATAATTATTTAGGATATAAAATAGGTCTACAAAAAAATTAAAACCCTAAAGGTACAAATTAGAAGACATTGATTATGGACTCTTAATGACTTTCAAAGATTATTTGGAGACATTTCCCATCTATATACTACTGCTAGGATAAAAATGATGAATTGAGTAATTTGTTAAAAACCTTAGAAGATGACAAGGGCTTGCCAGTGTGGTGCATGCCTTTAATCCCAGCACTCAGGAGGCAGAGCCAGGCAGATCTCTGTGAGTTCAACGCCAGCCTGGGCTACCAAGTGAGTTCCAGGAAAGGCACAAGGCTACACAGAGAAACCCTGTCTTGAAAAACCAAAAAGAAGAAGAAGAAGAAGAAGAAGAAGAAGAAGAAGAAGAAGAAGAAGAAGAAGAAGAAGAAGAAGAAGGTGACAGGGACTTAAATAGTCCAAGAGATTTATCACCTGAAGCTGAGAAAGAATTGGCCTTAGTAGAAAAGAAAGTTCAGGAAGGACATGTGGACTGTGTGTATCCAAACCTCAATTGCATTTTGGTTATTTGACCCTCTATGCATTCACCTACAGAAATTTTAATGCAGAGGGAAGATATTATATTGGAATGCATATTTCTACCAAATAAACAGAATAAAAATTAAAACTTATGTGGAAAAAATCTCTCATTTAATTTTAAAAGGAAAATTGAGACTTTGTCAATTAGCAGTAATAGACCCAGCAGAAAATATAGAATCTTTAAATTTGGATGACATTGACAAATTATGGGCAGCAAGTGAACCTTGGCAAAGAGCTTGCAGTAACTTTTTGGGAGAGATTAACAACAAATATTCCAAAAGCAATAGAATTCAACTTATAAAGAGAGCTGATTGGACTTTGCCTCTCATTGTATGGGAAACACCCATATACAGAGCCCATACATTTTATATAGATATGAACAAACAAGGAAAGGCAGGTTACAAATCAGAAAATTTATGTAAAGTGGTTCAAAGTCCTTATAATTCAGTTCAAAAATCAGAATTGTATGCTATTCTGTTGGTATTAACAGGTTTTTCAGAACTTCTCAACATAGTTACTGACTCTCAGTATGCTGAAAGAGTGGTATTACATATTGAGACTGCAGAGTTTATTCCTGATGAGTCAGAATTAACTTTATTATTTATTCAGTTACAAGATAAAGATCAGAAATATGAAGCATCCCTTATATATAACTCACATCCAATCCCATATTGGTCTGCCAGGCCCTCTAGCCCAAGATAATGATGAAATTGATAAGTTATTGATAGGAAATGTGCTGGAGGTCTCAGAATTTCATAAAAAAACATCATATCAATAGTAAAGATTTAAAAATGATTTTTCCATAACCTGGCAACAAGCCAAGGAAATTGTAAAAAAAAGTCCTACTTTTTTTTTTTTATAATCAGACTCCATTTCCAGCAGGATGCAACCCAAAGGGTACGCAGAGGAATGAAATCTGACAGATGGATGTGTTTCACTTTGCAGAATTTTGAAAATTGAAATATGTACACCATACCATTGATATTTATTCATGATTTCAATGGGCAACTGCTTTGAGTTCTGAAAAAGCTGATTCTGTAATCACACAACTGCTAGAAGTTATGGCCATCATGGGTATACCTGTACAAATTAAAACTGACAATGCTCCTGCATATGTCTCTGCTAAAATGAAACAGCTTTTTGCTTATTACAATATAAGACATATTACAGGTATACTACATAATCCTACAGGCCAAGAAGTTATAGAAAGATCAAAGAGAATTCTAAAGGATATGCTTAATGAACAGAAAGGGGAAACAAAACCCCAAGAAATAGATTGCATAATGCACTATTAACTTTGAATTTTCTCAGTGCTAATGAGAAATGAACAACAGCTGCAGAGAGACATTGGATAATAGAAAAAACTACAGAGTTAAACCAGCCTATATACATTAAAGATGTGCTGACCTCAGAATGGAAACCAGGATATGTGTTACCTTGGGGATGAGGTTTTTCTTTTGTTTCTACAGGAGAAGATAAGCTGTGGATACCATCAAATTTTTTTTAATTTTATAATTTAATATAACATGTCAGCCATAGATTCCCCTCTCCTCTCTCCTCCTATCCTCCACCACACTCCCCCAATCCACCCCCCATTCCCATCGCCTCCAGGGCAAAGACTCCTCTGGGAATTCAGTTCAGCCTGGTAGATTCAGTCGAGGCAGGTCCAGTCCCCTCCTCCCTTCACCCAGGCTGAGCAATGTGTCCCAGCATAGGCCCCAAGCTCCAAAAAGCCAGCTCATGCACTAACGACAGTTTCCTGTCCCACTGCCTGGGGGCCTCCCAAACAGTTCAAGCTAATCCACAGTCTCACTTATCCAGAGGGCCTGATCCAGTTGGGGGCTCCTCAGCTATTGATTCATAGTTCATGTGTTTCTACTAGTTTAACTATTTGTTCCTGTGCTTTTTCCAATCATGGTCTCAACATCAATCACTCATACAATCCTTCCACTTTTGCACTGATTGGAACTCCATGTGGGGCCTGGCCATGGATCTCTGCATCTACTTCCATCAGTCATTGGATAAGAGTTCTACCACCACAGTTAGGGTGTTTGGCCATCTGATCACCAGAGTAGGTCAGTTCAGGCTTTCTCTGGACCATTGCCAGTAGTCAATTTGGAGGTATCTTTGTGGATTTCTGTGGACCTCTCTAGCACTTTGCTTCTTCCTATGCCCATGTGGTCTTCATTTATCATGGAAAGTCTTTCCTTGTTCTCCCTCTCTGTTCTTGATCCAGCTGGGATCTCCCGCTCCCCTAAGCACTCTTTCCACTGACACTTGCCCGTCATTAACCCCCCCACACACACACATCTAGTTTGATCATGTAGATCTCATCCATTTCTCTGTCATTGGGTAATCCCTATGTCTTTCTTAGGGTCGTCTTTAATAGGTATCCTCCCTGGAGTTGTGAGTAGGAGTCTAGTCATCCTTTGTTTTAAATCTAGTATCCACCTATGAGTGAGTACATACCATGTTTGTCTTTCTGAGTCTGGGTTACCTCACTCAGGATGATTTTTTCTAGTTCCATCCATTTGCCTGCGAACCTCATGATGACATAGTTTTTCTCTGCTGAGTAGTACTCCATTGTATATTTGTACCACATTTTATTTATCCATTCTTCAGTTGAAGGGCATCTTGTAGCTAGAGTTTTCCTGCCTGGCCCACAGTCAGGGCAAATCTCTCTCACCTGCCAATCCCACAGCCATTCAAACCCGACCAAGTAAACACAGAGACTTATATTGGTTACAAACTGTATGGCCGTGGCAGGCTTCTTGCTAACTGTTCTTATAGTTTAAATTAATTCATTTCCATAAATCTATCCCTTGCCACATGGCTCGTGGCTTACCAGGATCTTCACATGCAGCTTGTCATGGTGGCGGCTGGTAGTGTCTCTCTGACTCAGCCTTCCACTTCCCAGCTTTATTCTCCTCCTTGCCCCGCCTATACTTCCTGCCTAGCCAACGGCCAATCAGTGTTTTATTGATTAATCAGCAACACATTTGCCATACATCCCACAGCAGCATCTAGGTTGTTTCCAGGTTCTGGCTTTTACAAACAATGCTGCTATGAACATAGCTGAACATGTGCCCTTGTGGTATGATTGAGCCTTCCTTGGGTATATGCCAAAGAGTGGTACATCTGGGTCTTAAGGGAGATCGATTCCCAATTTTCTTTTTCTTTCTTTCTTTCTTTCTTTCTTTCTTTCTTTCTTTCTTTCTTTCTTTCTTTCTTTCTTTCTTTCTTTCTTCCTTCCTTCCTTCCTTCCTTCCTTCCTTCCTTCCTTCCTTCCTTCCTTCCTTCCTTCCTTCCCTTCCTTCCTTCCTTCCTTCCTTCCTTCCTTCCTTCTTTCTTTCTTTCTTTCTTTTTGATTCCCAGTTTTCGAAGCAAGCACCATATTTATTCCCAAAGTGGCTGTACAATCTTGCATTCCCACCAGCAGTGGAGGAGAGTTCCTCTTGCTCCACATCCTCTCTAGCATAAGCTGTCTTCAGTGTTTTTGATCTTAGCCATTCTGACAGGTATAAGGTGGTATCTCAGAGTCATTTTGATTTGCATTTCTCTGATGATTAGGGATGTTGAGCAATTCCTTAAATGTCTTTCAGATATTTGAGCTTCCTCTGTTGAGAATTCTCGGATTAGCTCTATAGCCCATTTCTTAATTGGACTCTTGGGCATTTTGATGTCTAATTTCTTGAGTTCTTTATATAATCTGGATATCAGCCCTTTGTCAGATATGGGGTTGATGAAGATCTTTTCCCATTCTGTAGTCTGTCACTTTGTCTTGTTGACTGTGTCCTTTACTCTACAAAAGCTTCTCAGTTTCAAGAGGTCCCTTTGATTAATTATTTCTCTCAATGTCTGTGACAATGGTGTTATATTTCGGAAGTGATCTCCTATGCCAATGCATTCAAGACTACTTCCTACTTTCTCTTCTAGCAGGTTCAGAGTAACTGGATTTATGTTGAGGTCTTTGATCCACGTGGAGTTAAGTTTTGTGTACAGTGACAGATATGGATGTATTTGCTATCTTCTACATGTTGATATCCAATTATGCCAGCACCATTTGTTGAAGATGCTTTCTTTTTTCCATTGTACAGTTTTGGCTTCTTTGTCAAAAATTATATGTTCATAGGTGTGCGGGTTAATGTCAGGGTCTTCAATTTGATTCCATTGGTCCACATGTCGGTTTTTATGCCAGTACCATGTTGTTTTTATTACTGTAGCTCTATGGTAGAGCTTGAACTCAGGGATCGTGATGCCTCTAGAGGTTGTTTTATTTTACCAGATTTTTTGACTATCCTGGGTTTTTTGTTTTTCCATATGAAGTTGAGCATTAGTGTTCCCATGTCTGTGAAAAACTGTGTTGGTATTTTGATGGAGATTGCATTGAATCTGTAGATTGCTTTTGGTAAGTTTGCCTTTTTTACTATGTTAATTCTGCCTATCCATGAGCATGGGAGATCTTTCCATTTACTTTTTTTCTTTATTAAAAAATTTTCTACTCACTCCATATACTATCCAGAGATCTCCCCTTCTCTCTCTGCCTACCTCCAAGCCCTCTTTCCCAAGTCACCCCACATCCCCACATCCCCCAAGTCGAGGTCTCCCATAGGAAGTCTGCAGAGCCTGGCACACTGAGCCTAGGCAGGTCCAAGCCACTTCCCACTGCACCATGGCTGTGTAAGGTGTCAGATCACAGGCACTGGATTCAAGAATCCTGCCCATGACCAGGGACAGATCTCAATCCCCATGCCTGGGTGCCCCCAAACAGTTTGAGCCAAACAACTATCTTCCGTATCCTGAGGGCCAATCCAGTCCCATGGGGGCTTCACAGCCACCAGTCCACTGTTCATGGGCTTCCACTAGTATGGCCAGTCATCTCTTTACATCCTCCTATCATGATCTTGATGTCCCTTGCTGGCAGTATCTTTCCTCTGTCTCATCAATTGGATTCCTGGAACTCAGCCTGGTGCCTGGCCATGGATCTCTGTATCTGCCTCCATCAGTCACTGGAAAAAAGCTCTATGATGACAGCTGGTTATTTGCTAGACTGGTCACTAGAGTAGATGAGTCCAGGCACCCTCTAGACCACTGCCAGCAGACCAAGGTAGGGTCAACCTTGTGGATTCCTGAAGGCCTCCTCAGCACCCTGCCTCTTCCTTTTCCCATGATGTCCTCATCTATCATGGTATCTCCCTCCCTGCACTCCCACTCTGTCCCTGTTGCAGCTTGACCCTCCTATTTTGCTATGTTCCCCTTCCCCACTCCTCTCCCTCTGCCACCCCTCGACACCCAGTCAACTCATGTAGATCTCATTCACTTCTCTTTCACAGGGTCATCCATGTGTCCCTCCTAGGGTCTTTCCCTGTTATCTAGCCTGGCTGCAGGCTGACCATCCCTTCCCTCACATTTAGTATCCACTTATGAGTCAGTACATACTATATTTGTCCTGAGACTGGGTTACCTCACTCAAGATGATATTTTCAAGTTCCATCAATTTGCCTGCAAATTTCATGATATGTTTGGTCTTTTTTTTTACTGCTGAGTAGTGCTCCATTGTGTATATTTGCCATATTTTCTTTATCCATTCTTCAGTTGAGGGGCATTTGGTTGTTTCCAGGTTCTTGCTATTATGAATAATACTGATATGAACAAAGTTGATCACGTGTCCTTGTGGTAAGATTTAGCATTCCTTGGGTATATGCCCAAGATTTTTTAACTATGCTAGGTTTTTTGTTTTTCCATATAAAGTTAAGTATTGTTTTCTCCAAGTCCGTGAAGAAAAACACCACTTTATCATCTCATTGGATGCTGAGAAAGCCTTTGAAAAAATCATTTTTTCTGACATCTTTTTTAATTTCTTTTTTCAGGGACTAAAAGTTCTGGTTATACTGGTCCTTCACTTGCTTAGTTAGAGTTACCCCAAGATATTTTATAACATTTGTGGCTATTATAAAAGGTGATGCATGTCTGATTTCCTTCCTGTTTGTCAATTGTATATAGGAGGGCTACTGATTTTTTTAAGTTGATCTTGTATCCTGCTATGTTGCTGGAGGTTTTTATAAGCTGTATCAGTTCCTTGGTGGAATCTTTGGGGTCACTCAAGTATACTATCATGTCATCTGCAAATAGGGAAAGCTTAACTTCTTCTTTTCCAATTTGTATCCCCTTAATCTCCTTATATTGTCTTATTGCTCAGGTTAGAATTTCAAATACTATATTAAATAAGTATGGGGAAAACAGACAGCCTTGCCTCGTTCCTGATTTTAGTGGAATTGCTTTGAGTTTCTCTCCATTTAATTTGATGTTGGCTGTTGGCTTGCTGTAAATTGCCTTTATTATGTTTAGATATGTTCCCTGTATTCCTGATGGCTCCAAGACCTTTATCATGAAGGGGTGTTGGATTTTGTTAAATGCCTTTTCAGCATCTAGTGAGATGATCATGTGGGTTTTTTCTTTGAGTTTATTTATATAGTGTATTACATTGACAGACTTTTGTATGTTGAACTACCCTTGTGTCCCTGGAATAAAGCCTACTAGATCATGGTGGATAATTGTTTTGATGTGTTCTTGGAGTCTGTTTGCCAATATTTTATTGAGTATTTTTGCATCAATGTTCATGAGGGAGATTGGTCTGTAGTTCTCTTTCTTTGTTGCATCTTTGTTTGGCTTACAATCAGGGTAATTGTAGCCTCATAGAAGGAGTTTGGTAATGTTCCTTCTGTTTCTATTGTGTAGAACAATTTAGAGAGTACTGCTATTAACTCTTCTTTGATAATCTGGTAGATTTCTGTGCTGAAACCATCTGCTCCTGGGCTTTTTTTGGTTGGGAGACTCTTAATGACTGTTTCTATTTCCTTAGGTTTTTTGGGTCTATTTAAATAATTTGTCTGGTCTTGATTTAACTTAGGTATGTAGTACCTATCCAGAAAATTATCCATTTCTTTTAGATTTTCCAGTTTTGTGGAGTAGAGGTTTTTAAAGCATGACCTGATGATTTTCTGGATTTCCTCAGTGTTAGTTATTATGTCTCCCTTTTCATTTCTGATTTTGTTAATTTGGATGCTCTCTATCTGCTTTTTGGTTAGATTGGATAAGGACTGGTCTATCTTGGTGATTTTCTCAAAGGACCAACTCTTTGTTTCATTAATTGTTTGTATTGTTCTCTTTGTTTCTATTTTATCGATTTCAGCTCTCAATTTGATTATTTCCTGGTGTCTATTCTTCCTTGGAGACTTTGCTTCTTCTTATTCTAGAGCTTTCAGGTGTGCTGTTAAGTCACTAGTGTGAGATTTTCCAACTTCTTTATGTGGGCATTTAGTGCTATGAATTTCCCTCTTAGCACTGCTTTCATAGTGTCCCATAAGTTTGGGTATGTGGTGTCTTCATTTTCAATGATCTCTAGGAAGTCTTTAATTTCTTTATTTTTTCCTTAACCCCTTGGTGATTCAGTTGAGCACTGCTCAGTTTCCATGAGAGTGTACGTTATCTGTAGTTTTTGTTGTTTTTGAAATCTAACTTTAAACCATGGTGGTCTGATAGAACACAGGAGGTTAATGCAATTGTTTTGTATCTGTTGAGATTTTCTTTGTGGCCAAGTATGTGGTTGATTTTAGAGAAGGTTCCATGGTGTGCTGAGAAGAAGGTATATTCTTTTTTGTTAGGATGGAATGTTCTGTAGATATCGATTAATTCCATTTGAGTCATAACTTCAGTTAAGTCCTTTATTTGTCTGCTAAGTTTCCATTTGGCAGATCTGTCCAGTGGTGAGAGTGGGGTGTTGAAGTCTCCCACTATTAATGTGTGGGGGTTTATATGTGATTTAAACTTTAGTAATGTTTCTTTTACATATGTGGGTGTCCTTGTGTTTGCGGCATGAATGTTCAAAATTGAAACTTCATCTTGGTGGATCTTTCCTGTGATGAGTATGTAATGCCCTTCTTGATCTCTTTTAATTGATTTTAGTTGAAGTCTATTTTGCTGGATTTCAGGATGGCTACACCCACTTGCTTCTGAAGACCATTTGATTAGAAAGACTTTTCCTGATTTTTTATTCTTAGGTAGTGTCTATCTTTGATTTTGAAGTGTGTTTCTTGTATGCAGCAGAAGGATGGGTCCTGCTTTTGTATCCATCCTGTTAACCTGTGTCTTCTTATACGTGAATTAAGTCCATTGATATTAAGAGATATTAATGACTAGTGATAGTTTATTCCTGCTATTTTTTGGTAGTAGTGTGTGTGTGCTTCTCTTCTTTGGGTTTTACTGTTCTGGTGTTATCTATTGCCTGTGTTTTCAAGGGTGTATCTGACTTCCTGAGGTTGGAATTTTACTTCTAGTGCTTTCTGTAGGGCTGGGTTTGTGTATAAGTATTGTTTAAATCTTGCTTTGTCTTAGAATGTCTTGTTCACTCCGTCCATGATGATTGAAAATTTTGCTGGGTATATTAGTCTAGGCTGGCATCCATGGTCTCTTAGTGTCTGCATTACATCTGTCCAGGTCCTTCTGGCTTTCAAAGTCTCCATTGAGAATTCGGGTGTTATTCTGATAGGTTTGCCTTTGTAAGTCACTTGGCCTTTTTCCTTTGCTGCTCTTAATATTCTTTCTTTATTCTGTAAGTTTAGTTATTTAATTATTAGGTAGTGAGGGGACTTTTTTTGGGGGTCTAGTCTGTTTGGTGTTCTATAGGCTTCTTGTATCTTCATAGGCATTTTCTTCTTTAATTTTGGAAAGTTTTCTTCTATGATCTTGTTGAATATATTTTCTGTGCCTTTAAGTTGGTGTTCTTCTCCTTCCTCTATCCCTATTATTCTTAGATTTGGTCTTTTCATGGTGTCCCAGATTTCTTGGACATTTTGTGTTATAATTTTTTTGGCATTGGTATTTTCTTTGACTGACGAATCCATTTCCTCTATTTTGTCCTGTACACCAGAGATCCTCTCTTCCATCTCTTGTATTCTGTTGGCTATGTTTGCATCTGTGCTTCTTGTTCGTTTACTCAGATTTTCTATTTTCCAGCATTCCCTCTGTTTGTGTCTTCTTCATTGTTTCTATTTCCCTTTTCAGGTCTTGGACTGTTTCCCTCACCTGTTTCATTGATTTTTCATCATTTTCTTTAAGGGATTCGTTGTTTTCTTCTGCTTTATTTGTCTTGTCCTCTTTTTGTTTATAGAGTTCTTCCCATTTTTTTTGACTTTTTATTTTCTTTATTGATTTCCTACACTTTTTTGTTTATCTTTTCCTCAATTTTATTTTTGATTTTTTCTTGAAAGGCCTCTAGCATCCTCATGATGCTCTTCTTAAGGTTGCTTTCTTCTGCTTCTTCCACTTTGTGATGTTCTGTAGTGGGTAGCCATTCCATCTTTGATCTGGAAGTTCCAACCCCCATTGAGACTTTGGCAACTGTCACGCCTACAAGGCGGGGCCAAGGGAGGCTCCTGGAGACCTGAGATCTGGATGGGCGGCACACTCACTAGGTTCTGGGACCTTGGACGGTGAAGGTGGGCCAAGCAGAGCTCAAGAGAACACCGCTGGACTGCGATACACCTTCCCCAGACCCCGCAACCTACCTATCCCTTAACTTGTAAGTTACGCCATTAAATAAATCTCCTTTTAACTACATGGAGTGGCCATAATAATTTAACCAATATCTGGCACTGATGTGGGGCAAATTCCAAAGGCCTGGGTGGCTCCCACCCTCAGCCTCCTCCCCGGCTAGCGGGTATCTAAACCCGCCTGCAAAGTTCCATATAACCAGGGAACGCCTACATGGTTCCATTCCTGAAAAAGGGAGCAGCTAGTCTGGTCTCAGTTCCCTAGCTTAGCCCCAAGACCAGCGAAAGAGGCACTCCCCCGCTTCCTGAGTGCCGGCGCAGGCTCCGGCTCCCACCATCTTGACTCCAGCGAGCTGCAGTCAGCCAAGATCATCAGCAGGCCCTGCTTTGGAGCTGTACCAATGCCACCTGCTGGCTGAAAAGTGCTACTACACCCTCAAAAACCACGGAAGGTAAGCGTATTGTTTCAAGTAAAAGTACTTGATAATTTTACACCTTAAAGTTGACTAACAAATTTTGAGTAATTCTTGTAATATGGTTGACAACATTACCTCACAAGAATTTGAAAACCTTTTTGCCTGTATGATGAATGACATCTTCCTGGAAATATACGACCTTCCTAAGTCATATCTGGCCTGTACCATTTTGGCATTCATCGTAATAATTCACACAGTGTTCAAACACTGGTTTAATAACAAGAACAAAGATGAGTCATTATTGGGACTGATACAGGATTTAAAAAATAGCAATGAAGGCTTACAGAAAAAGATTTTCTCTCTGGAATCTGCTAACCAGGATTTACAGGCTTTAAAAAATAGCAATGAAAGCTTTCGGAAAAAGATTCTCTCTCTGGAATCTGCTAACCAGGATTTACAGGCTTTAAAAAATAGCAATGAAAGCTTTCAGAAAAAGATTCTTTCTCTGGAATCTCCTTTAAGAGATAGCAATGAAACCATACAGAAAAAGATTCTCTCTCTGGAATCTGCTTTAAGAGATAGCAATGAAAGCGTACAGAAAAAGATTCTTTCTCTGGAATCTCCTGATCAGGATTTACAAAACAGGCTTGTACCAAAAATTGATCTTATTGATAATAAATGTGAATATTTAATGGACAGAACACTAACTCTCCAGACACTATATAAGGAAGAAAGATTAATTGATAAGATAAAGTCCATGGAATCATGTGTTTCTGAGGAACATAAAAACTTCTATGATTCCATAAGAAATCTGGAGTCCCTTGCCAGAGAGGAGGTTCACTCCCTAGAACAGACCCTAGGTGCTCGTTTGCAAGCCTTAGAAGAAACTCTCAGTAAACATGACAAGGGACCTAATAAGCAGAAGGGCAAGACCATAGAGGTTGTAACATCTCCAAATGGCTCTCACACAATGGCTTATCCTGTTATCATCCATGAGAAGCCAGCAGATGACACACACACCCCGAGCCATATAATACATATACATTACAACCAATTTCAACAAGGGACTTTATAAATATAAAGGAAGCAGTAGTTACCTATGGGATACACTCCACATACATAAGACAGATGTTAAACTCATGGTCTACCTCACATAGAATCATCCCAGATGACTGGCATCAGTTAATTTCAGCTGTTCTAGAATATAGTCAGCAGCTACAGTGGAAAAGCTGGTTGAGAGAAGAGGCAAAAAATTTAGAACAACAAGGTAAACTCAGAGGTTTTGTGATCTCCCAAGATCAAATACTTGGTGAGGGATGTTTCACTGACAGGAATGTACAAGCCACTTATGATGAGCATACAATATCCCTATGCCGTACAGCAGCTCTAAATGCTTGGGAAAAAATTCCAGAACCTGGAAAACCAACTGAGGTATACACAAAGATATTTCAGGGACCTCACGAACCCTTCACCGATTTTTTACAAAGGCTGAACACAGCTATAACAAAAGCTGTATCAGATAAAGAATTAAGAAAAGTATTAACTGAGTCCTTGGCATTCGACAATGCTAATGCAGAATGCAGAAGAATACTTACACCATTAAAGATCAGATCAGCTCCTTTGGAAGAATAGATTCAGTATACTAATTGTATTGAGTCTCGTAACTACAGTAATGAGGCTTGGATAGGAGAAACAAATCCCAGAGGTGAAAGAAGGCCCCGTGTTACCAAATGTTTTAAATGTTGTACACCAGGTCATATAAGTAAAAATTGTACATGGGGTACTCCTAGAAGTAATACTCCTTTTAGGAATAGCCTAAACAGGAGACCCCAACCACCTCCCGGATTATGTAGAAGGTGTGGCAAAGGCCGACATTGGACCAGTGAGTGCAGATCAAAAATAGATATACAAGGCAACCCTTTACTGGCGGGAAATGCCTCAGGGGGCCTCTTGCAGGCCCCCAAATCAAATTTAGTATGAACATTCCCAGCCACTGTGGAAGAAATTCCTCTCCAGGACAACTGAATAAACCAATGCCTAATGTAAAAACCAATACTGCAATGGATGATAAAACAGCTCCGATAGGTGGATCATAGTTTACAAAGAACACTATAAAACAAATATTTTGGCAGACTTCCGTAAATGAACAAACACCAAAGCTTAGAATTCTAATTAATGCCTGGTTCTGAAGGGCCTGGTAGACACAGGTGCAGATGTGACTATAATTACACCAAAATCATGGCATCTGAATTGGCCTCTTCAAGAGGTAGATGTCCAACTTTTAGGGATTGGCAACTGAATAGGCAATGGATCAATGGCTTCTGGTGTGCAGTGGAACAGTAGCTGAAACAGTTATTCTTGAAAGAGTAGCTAGGCTGATGGAGTCTAACCTCTTAATGGTAGACTGGCATTTAATAAAAGAGATGAATCCACCCACAAGCTGAGAAGATGGGATGCTGATATGAAGCCACCTACAAGCCAAGAAGAATGAACAGCTGAATTCCCAAAACACCAACAATTTCAAGAATTTAATATCCCGAAAACTGACAGTACATTGCTGGAATTCAGATTTATCTAGTACATGGACTACTGGCACCTAAAGTGAGGTCAAACTGTAGGCCTTGTGTACATCTTACTTCACAAATGAGTCTGTCAAATACGCTAAGCTCATAGGCTGAAGATGATGCCCCAATGTTGTGGAGAAACCTCAGGTGACTGTCCAGGCAGCTGGCTGTTTTAATCAACTCACATATTTTTGGAAGTCACTTGTTTGCACTTCATGTTTTATTAGGTAATATTATTTCCTTCTTGGGTCTCTGAGGGAGTTGAAGATTAGATAGTAATAGTTATAGTTTTTCTTGTTAAGATTTTCAGATAAGAAACTCACTAAAGAGGTGTAAGTGTATAAATTTGAAAGACATTATAAGATAGTTCTCTGTTAGTAATATAAGTTAGGATAGAAAATTATTCAGGTACATTACTTACCAAAATAGGATAGATCAAAGAATATTTTTTATGAGTTTGTCAAATGCAAATGGACTAGACACTGTTGAGTTATTTATTGCTAGTATATATTGCATATAGTTATTGTACTTATTGTACATAGTTTTTCTTACATTAGTTAATTTTTTTTCTTTTTACTAGAATAAAAAGGGGAAATGTGGTGATATTTTATTTGTGCTGAAATGTGATTTTATTTGTATGTTAATAAATAAAGTTTGCCTGGAGATCAGAGATCAGATAGTCAGCCATAAATAGAAGTCAGATGATGGTAGCACATGCCCTTAATCTGATCGCATGGCATACAGAGTCTCTGGGTGGTCAAGGATACAGCCAAGCCTGGTCAAACACACCTTTATTTCCAGTACCAACCATAGAGACCTGGAGGTCTGTATAGACACACAGTGATGAGGAAGTGAGGTGGCTGGTCTTAGAACCAATGAGAAGGCAGAACAGGAAGACAATACAAGGTCAGGTTAGACAGGAAGAGTCTCTCTCTGTGGAAGCTACTGCATGGTGTTAAGCTAAGGCTAGTCATGGCTATTTCTGATTTCTCTGATCTCTTCAGCTATTACCCCTATGTTTGACTCTGTGTTTCTTATTTAATAACACTATTTAGAAATTCATCTACAGGGCATGGTTTTGTTTTTGCATTTCCAGGATAATAAAGACATCCATCTAAGGAATCTGAAGACAATTGGACAAATGAGACATCTGAAGCAATATGTTGCATCATTCAGAGAAAATGTCCCAAGAAAAACAGAAAATTGGTCTATTGGTATATCCCATTTCCAATAGGATAAAATTTCATAAATCTTCCCAAATATTTGTTTCTGCTATTCTCTACAGACACATGAATCAAATGGTCTTTTTGTAGTCCTAGTTCAATTAATAATTAAAACTGGCTTCGGAGATGGAGCATGGCTCTCTCCTTCTCTAAATGCAAGCAAACTTGTTAAAAGAAAAATCCAAAATCTCTGTCTCATGTCAGAAGAGCTACCTGATATGTGACAGAAAGAAAACCAAAATTAAGGCACTATCCTATTGCTACTAATCTCACGATCCTCTGCTTTTGACTCTTTAAAATTTTTCTTAATGTTTAAATATTATCTCAATACTTATAAAATTAATATGTATATATTTTAAATTTTTTGTTATAATGTTAATAGTCATATAGTGTACTAATTCTAGAAAAAGTCTTCATATAGCTTCCTGTACAAGATTTTAGGTTTAAGTCTCTATCAGGTAACTAGGAACTATGTTTTTGTACTCTAGATGTACATAACAAATTATGGTCCTTTACCCTCTTTGAGATCTGCTGCATATGACATTTGTAATGTTTTAAGTGTTCTACAGTGACCCATAACCATGCCTAACAGTGACCTTTGAAGTGTCCAAGAAGAGGATGGGGTCCCAGAATGATGATTCCACCTGGATTGTGGTAATACCACTAAGCTGACAAACACCATCTAAAGATATGCTTTGGACTACAAATTGCTCAGGACAGTTTCAAGGTGCCTAGCTTAGATGGTCCAGCCCCACAGACTACTCTATCCAGGAACTTATATAATCTCTGTACTTTCAAATTACAGAGACTGGACAACAAATGATACAGCGACCTCTCCCAGGACTTGACAAATATCCCATTTTTTTCAGTATCATCTAAAGATGTTATCATCCCCAGACAGCATGAAATAGTTTAGAGAACATGATGTCCACATTCCCAAGAGGTGGGGGGACAGTTTTTGGTCATTCAGTGGGTTATGGATATTTGCCATTGTTTAGGGGGGTTGGCTACAAATTGTTATTGTTAGTGGTCAGGAAAAAAGCTGAACAAAGGAGATTAGATTCAGGGATCTCATTCTAAAAAGAAAAAGGGAGGATTTAGACATAGGATAAATGGATAGATTTGTATTTTAAACTAAAAAGCAATTATTAGTCTTAAATACTTAAATACATTGGTAAGGATTTTTGTATATTGATACAAGTTTAAGATTACTTTTTTATACTGTATATATGTTTCTATTCTTGTTTAAGATATTTTTGTATATTGATACAAATTTTAAGTTATTGTAGTTATCACACACTATATATTTATTTCTACTCTTGATCTAGGTATTATACCTATACAGCTCATTCAGCAATGTAATGTAAATTTCTAGTCCTTGAAAGTTATTATTAAAAAGTATTTAGGATAATAAAAAAATGCAGGTTACTAGTGAGTCACCCATTACAATCAAAATTGTAGTCATGTTAGGTATGTTTTTAAGGTCAAACAGAGATACAGTTTATATAGAAAGGTGGTCTTCAAATAATCCAGAGATCTAAAAATTATAGCATTTAAATTTTTTGAATACATAAGATTCTTTTTTTATGATAATGATGATGTCTGCTCCTGGCAGAACCAAGCTATTTCAGAGAAGATGATAGGCACTGAAGAAACTCCATATGAAGTTAACCATTTTGTGGCAAAAGTTAACTACTGGGCAAGAAAGTATCCTTTCCTTAACTGCTGACAGTATGCTGTCCAAATTTGACAAACAGGACACAAAAGAAACTGAGTGCCTAACCTTGCCTAGACAAGGTGGGACAGGTCTCCAAAAATTCTGCTTTACAGAAAAGTCTGTCAGATATTCAAGGCCTGCAGCCTGAAGAGGGATGCCTCAACATTAAGAGGAACCTTGGGTGACTGTCCAGGCAGCCAGATTATTCTGTCATTTGTTAGCTTTGGAAGATGTGTGCTCTGTACTTTCTGTTTACTTAGGTAATATTATATCCTTCTCAGATTTCTGATGGAGTTGAAGACTAGATAGTTATAGTTTTCCTTGTTAACAAATTTAGAAAAGAAACTCACAAAAGAGCTGTAAAGTGTATAAGGTTGATAAACATGAAAAGATAGTTTGGGTTAATTATGCAAGTTAGCATAGAAGGTAAATTAGGTACAACATTTTGGACTCACCAAGATAGAATAGATAATGAAATATTTTCTCTGCCTTTGTCAAATGCTATGGAATAGGCATTGTTAATATAATTATTGCCCATATACATTGAATATAGTTATTGTATTTATTATATATAGTTTTTCTATGTTAGTTAAAATTTTAACTTTCAATTTAGACAAAAAGGGGGAAATATTATGTGATATTTTGTTTGTATTCTCAAAAATAAAGCTTTCTTAGAGTCACAGAGCTAGCCACTAGTTAACCATAGAGGTCTGGAGATCTGTTCAGAGAGGAGACAAGAAATGATAAGGTGGAATTGAGGCAGGATCTTGGCCCTTTTGGTTTGAGGAATGAAAGAAGTAGGAACTCACTGATGGCTGCATCCCTACTTCTCTGATTATTCAAGTTTTTACCCAGATATCTGACTCCTGGTTTTAGTTGATAAGATTATTTAGATTTAGGCATCAGTTAGGCATTGAGATTTCAAAATACCAAGCTAAACCTGGTGTTACTCTGTTCCTATTGCCTGCAGATCCAGATGTAGAACTCTCAGCTATTTCTCCAGTACCACATCTGCCTACATACCATCATGCTTCCTGCCATTATGACAATGGACTAAACCTCTGAACTGTAAGCAAGCCCCAATTAACTGCTTTTGTTTATAAGAGAAGCTGTGGTCGCTGGGTGGTGGTGGCACACGCCTTTAATCCCAGCACTCGGGAGGCAGAGCCAGGCCGATCTCTGTGAGTTCAAGGCCAGCCTGGGCTACCAAGTGAGTTCCAGGAAAGGCGCAAAGCTACACAGAGAAACCCTGTCTCGAAAAACCAAAAAAAAAAAAAAAAAAAAAGAAAAAGAAAAAGAGAAGCTGTGGTCAATGTTTCTGTTTGTAACAATAGAAACCCTAAGACAGATTTTGGCATGAGGGGCAGGGATATTGATGTGATAGGCTTGATCATATTTTTGTTCAGAGGAATGTGTTGTTTAGGACTTTGTATTAGAAAAGCAGTGGAATGCTTTAAGAAGAACTGAATGGACAATAATAGTAGAAGCATGTAAGACAGTGGTTCTGAGAGTGATTTGAACTGTGAGGGCCTGGTTCAAGAGGTTTCAGAGAAGAACATTAGTATGTATCCTAGAGACTGTTCTTGTGATCTTTTGGTGAAGAGCATGGCTGCTTTCTGTCCTTGTCCAAAAATTCTGCTGAGGCTAAATTGAAGAATTTTGGAGTAACAGATTTAGCAGAGGACATTCCAAATCAAGCTAGCATTGACTATGTTATGTGGCTATTAATGGCCAGTCTTATATAGATCTATAATGAAAAGACGTAAGCTGAACAAGGAAAAGTACAAAACGTACAATTAGAGGAGGAAAGGAGCACCAGCAAGTGTAAACTCATTAAAGAAAAGTGTGATGATAAGTGGAATAAAGGGAGTGGTGACCCTAGAGCAAGACCCTAACCGACTGAGCTTCCAACTTGTGAAAAGGAATTAAAGTAGTGTGAAAAGAAATTAAAGGTATGTTTAAGGCCAGGTGTGGTGGTGCACACTTTTATTCCAGAATTCAGAAGGCAGAGGCCAGTGGATCTCTGATTTCATGGTCAGCCTCATCAATAGAGTGAATTTTAGGGCAGGCAAGTTTAGGCAGCTAAAGAACCCATTGAAAATAGAAAGTTGGTGAAGATATAATTTGAACAAGGGGACCATACTCCAGCCCCAGGAAGCAGCAGAACTTGGCAACTTTGACCATTTGCTTTTGGCTTTAGAGTCAAGGATACAACCAAGGGGTTATGGAATCTCCTTCCACGGCTGAGAGAAGAAGCATGTGTCAGGGATATCCCTCAATGGAGGTTTAGGGAGGCCACTGTGTGAATTAATGAAGACAAAGACTGGATTGCCTTGGAGACACCAAGATGTTAAAGAGGCCAGAGCTATGAGATACCTGCCAAAGAAAGCTGCTAACAGGGAGTGGACCAGCCCAAGGAAAAATGTGTTGTAGTAAAAAAAAAAAGGTGAAAGGAGGTGGAGATCTGAAGAGCTCTTTGACATCAGACATGGAGATATGGTGTTTGTAATTTGTCCAGCTGTGTTTTGGTCTTGTTTTGGTAAAGTATTTTCTTACTATTATCTCTTTCCTCCATTTTGGAGCAGCAATGTATATTATATGCCATTATATGTTGGAAGTATGTGATCTTCTTTTTGATTTTGATTTTACAAGAGATTACATTTAAGAGACTGAATGAGTTCCAGAAGAGATTTGAACTTTGGACACTTAAACATGGTTCAGACTGATAGACTATGGGACTTTTGAAGTTAGACTGAATGCATTTTTGCATTATGATATGGCTACAAGTCTATAGGGTCTAGGGAGTATAATGTGGTTGTTTAAATGAAATAGGTACCTATAGAGTCATAGTGAGTGGCACTATTAGGTGGTGTGGCCTTGTTGTGAATAGATGTGGTCTTGTTGAAAGAAGTGTGTAACTGGGGCCAGAATTTGAGGTTTTAGAAGCTCAAGCCAGGCCCAGTGTTATTCTGCCTTCCTGATGCCTGACAATCCAGATGTAGAACTCTCAGCTCCTGCTCTAGCACCATGTCTACCTGCATGTGGCCAGGCTTCCTGCCATGATGACAATGGACTATACCTTCAAACTGTAAGTCATCCCCAGTTAAATGTTTTTCTTTATACGAATTGCTGTGGTCATGCTGTATCTTCAGAGCAACAGAAGCCATAACTAAACAAGGGCTGACCACTCTTTCCTTAACCTGGGAAAGGCTAACTATCCCTCCTAGAAGTCAATAGTTGCCTATAGTTCTTTGTCTGGCGGTTGAATTCTGATATTTCTCCCTCTGCATTAGCATGTCCACTGATGTTGTCATTGTTTTGGTCTTGTTTGTGCAACTATTTCTAGGAAAGACAGTTTCAGAGCAGACTTCCTTATATTATTGTTCTTTCTGTTCACTTTTTAGTTGTTTCAATAGGTATGGCCCTCATAGACTCCTGTGTTTGAATGCTTGGCCTATAGAGAGTGTCAATATTAGGAGATATGGCCTTGTTAGAGTAGGTGTGACCTTGGTGGAGGATGTGTATCATTGTGGAGGTACAGTTTCATGTCTTACATGTTCAAGCTATGCCAGGAGTTGGATACACAGTTCACTTCCTGATGCCTGCAGGTCAAGATGTAGAGCTCTCAGCTCCTTGCCCAGCACCATGCCTCCCTGCAAGTCCTCTTACATGATGATAATAGACTAAACCTCTAAACTGTAAGCCAGCCCCAATTAAATGTTTTCTTTATAAGAGTTGTTGTAGTTATGGCATACATTTACAACAATAAAAATCGTACCTAAGACACCCCTCTTCTAGTATGTTTCCTTGGTTATCAGAAATGACAGTGCCATGGGGTGGTTTTCAAGGACAAAGGCAGGTGTGGAGTGGAGAGAACCTCAGCCTATGTGACAAACTGTTTGCTGTAAATGGCAGAGCCTATGAGAAAAAGTGTGTTTGCTTTATACAGCAGTGCTGTCAAATGGGACTGCACAAACTTTTTGGAGCTTGACAACTACACAGTGAGTCCCAGATGCTGAACATGAGCTGCATGATTTGCATTTACACTGCTAGATTTTTCATTTATTTTGATATTCTTCACTTCTTTCATTTTGGAATAAGATATATATTGTTTTTTTTGTTATGTTCAAGACTTAGAATTTGAAATTTTGACTGTATTTTATCTGGTGATATTAAAATCAGACCTCAGGGACAAGGAATAGAAAAATTATGGCTTTAAGTCAAATGTTTGTGTGGCAAGTTGTCAAATGGTGGAGTGTCCTAGTTATCAAATTGGCTTATTGACACAGAATAGGATCCTCTGAGAAGCCCCAATTGAGTACTTTATTGTTTATCTTATGTAGATATCTCTGAGGGATTGTCTAATTGTTAATTAATGTAGGAGGACTCAGCCTACTTAGGGTATTGCCATTCCCCCAACTAGTGGTCTGGAGCTCTATAAAAAAGTTATCTAGCACTCAGGAGGGAGAGCCAGGTGGATCTCTGTGAGTTTGAGTCCAGCCTGGTCTACAAAGTGAGATCCAAGACAGCCACCAAAACTACACAGAGAAACCTTGTCTTGACAAAAAAAAAGAAAAGAAAAAAGAAAGAAAGTTATCTGAACAGTGGTCTCTGAGATGCCAAGTGGGGAAGCCAGCAAGAAGTGTCCCTCCCTAGTTTTTCAGTTCCTGCTTGAGTTCCTGCATGAATTCTCTTAGTGACAGACTTAAAAGTTTCCTTTAATATATATTTTTGGCCTTTTCCTGTCACATTTGTTTTCTGTCTTCCATCATGTGAGCTTTCCTCCCTTTCACATAGCCCCACCTCCATTACATTCTACATAGATTCACAGAGACATTAAATCATGTATCACACGCTCAAACCATGAGCCGCAATAATCTGTCTTCTCTTCATGTCACATACTAACTGAAACAGAGTGACTTTAGTACTGAATTTCAGAAAAAGAGAACAAAACACCCTAAATTCAGATTGTTTCCAGATGCTGACTATGAAATACAGATGTATCAGATTAAAATAAAATAATTGACAAAGGCCTCTCTACCACCAATAAAAAGAAAGTGTTGTGTGTTTATTGGAACATTAGTTACAGGATTCAGTATGCGGGAGAGTTAGGCATCGAACAACAGATAAATGGATTGTGAAATTGTGACAGTTACACACAGCATGTCATTCCTCAACTGTCAAAAGTGAGGAGTTCTTATCCTTGGCTACAATATGGGTCAAGTTATGCCCAATAGTTAGGAACTAATCTTTGTACAATCTCTCAAAATAGAACCACTAGCTGGACAATAAACATTTAAAGCATACGCCTATGAAGATTTTTGATATTCAGGCCTTAACATTCTGCCCTCTATCCCAAAGTGTCATGCACATTTCATAATGTAAAACTCATGTAGTTCATCTTCAAGAGTCATAAAATACATTTCCAACACTGTTTCAAAGCTCAAGTTCAATAGGAGGCCAGGATAGAGATGGAATTTTGAGAAGGTTAAGTATAACACTATAGGCCTATGAAAAGCTATATGGAAACCCACTACTTCCTCAAATAGATATTAATGGAGTTTTAATTCAAATGGAGTCACCATTTAAGTCAACTGGAAGTAAGATCAACAGAAGGAGAAAGCTATTGTATAACCTCATTTACATACGGAATGTATTTTAAAGTGTCAATATGTACAAGCAGACGACGTGATATAATGTTGGTTACTAAATCTTTGTGGTCATAGCAAATGGATAAATGTGTAAAAATATGAAGTAACAAATATATAAGATGAAATAAAAATAATTTACAACACAAGATCACTATGTGGTAAATTTGCGTTGCATTCAGGAGATTTTCCTAGGGCAGTTTTTGCTATATGGAGGAAGAGGAAACTTAAATTTTAAATGTACATACATATGTATGTGTGTGTGTGTTTGTGTTTAAATGTATCTATATGTTAGTGCATTCAAATTTAACAACCATTTTTTTTATCACATATCACACAACATGATGATATACTCTTAGTTTGCACTCTCAATTTTACCTTAAATTGTAATGATATTATGGTGGTTACTAAACCTTTATGGTAATAGAAAATGGATCAACATGTAAAAAATGTGAAGCAACAAATACACAAGATGAAATAAAAATAATTTACAACATAAGATCTCTATGTGGTAATAGTGCATTGCATTCATGAGTTTTTCCTAAAGCCACTTTTGCTATATGAAGAAAAAGGAAACTTTAATTTTAAATACATACATATATATATATATATATATATATATATATACACATACACTTAAATGTGTGTGTAAATATTTCTGTATGTTAGTGCATTAAATTTTAACAACCATTTTATCACACATCACACAACATGACAATATAGTCTTTTAGTTTGCACTCTCAGTTTTACGTTAAATTGCAAATATGGACAGTACTGACCTCCAAGGCAGAGTTATGACTGGAGGAACAGAAGGAACTCACAGAAGCAAGGAAGTATTTTGTGTCTTGATTGGGTTTTGAGTCAAGTAGTTATATTTATCCAAGCAAATTTATTGAACTATGCATTTGTTTAATCTGCGCCTATCACCTTTTCTTAATTATACTTTAAATTATCAAATTCAGTAGCATTTAAGAATGAAATATTATTTCATAGAATATGTTACCTCACTGGAGTAACATTTTCTAGGTTTAACATTTTATCTACATAAAAGGCTGCATAGCATTCCATTGTGTATATGTAGCACATTTTTATTGTCCATTCCTCCAGTGGAAGACTGGGCTGTTTCTATTTCCAGGCTTCTGTGAAGAAGGCATCAATGAACAATGGTGAACAAGTATCTGTGGACTAGGATGTTAAGTTCTTTGGTCATATGCCATTGAGTAGTATAGCTGGGCATATGGTAGATACATTTTTAGTCTTTGAAGATTCTCCATCCTGTTTTCCAGAGTGGCTACACCAGTTCACATTTCTACAAGAATGAATGAGGGAGAGGTCTGCTTTCTCCACAACCTAGATAACGTTTTTTGTTCATTTTTGTTTTGTTGTTGTTGATGTTGATGGGGCAACATGAAATATCAAAGTTGTTTTAGTTTGCATTCTTCTCATTTTTAGGTTGATGAAGACATTCAAGATTTACCAGCAATTTTTATTTATTCTCTTAAGAACTCTCTGTTTAGGTCTCAGTCCATTTTTCAGATGATAATTTGGTTCTTGGAACTTCATTTTTGAAATTCTTTATATATTATCAATGTTAATCCTCCATCTGGTGTGTAACTGGCAAAGATTCTCTCCTGTGAGTTTCTTCTTTACCTAGCTAATTGCTTTCTTAGTTGTGCAGAAGATTTTTAGTTTTATGAAGATTCACTTATCAATTGTTTGGCTTAATTGTTTTGCAAATGGACTCCTGTCCACAAAGACAAATGCCACACAGTCTTTCTTATCTGTAGCTCCTAGGCCAAATTCTTAGAAGTGCATACACAACATGGAATAACCACAAACCAGAAAATTATAAAAAGATCACATGTTGGGGGCTTGGGAGGCAATAGCAGGATAGAGATGATGTGAGGTGGGATATGGAATAATGGAGAGGGGATCTTATTGGGGTGGAGGGTGGAAGTTCAATAAAGAAAGAAGAGGAGGCACAAGGGACAAATAATATGAAGGTTGTTTGTTAAGGCCTTAAGAAATTGTATTATTTTATCTTTCCTTGAAATTATACACACATATACATATATTCATGTACATATATATGTACACATATATAAACACATATATACATGTATACATGTATATGCGTTTATACATATATTCATGTACACATATACATGTATACACACATATGCATGTATACAAACATTTTATATATATATATACACACACACATATATGTATATTCATACACATACATCTTAAAGGAAGTTAAGCCACTTGGGCTGACAATAAACCCACAAAAGCACTTCCAGGCATGAGACACCTCCTTTTGAGTAGTTGGTCAGGATAGTCCCCGTGACTCCCAAAGCAATATGGATTATAGATGTAAACATTGGTCATTTCTTAGTGGTTTAGGGTAGGCTGGTATTCCTGAAGACACTTCACATTTAGGACAAAGGACTCAGATGATTTGAGCTTGAGCTGATCTCTTTCCTGTGGTATGACTTCCATGGTTCCAGAAAATTCTATACCAACTACCAAGTGAAGGAAGCAATAAACATTCCTACCAAGCTTCAATACTCAGACTCAATTTATAAGGAAAATGTAAACACTCATAATTAAAATTATGGATGCTATGCACTTTTGGGAATAATGTAAATATGACAGAGGTTAAATTTAAGAGGAAATCAGTTCAATGACACTCATGTAATATTTTTTCATGAGGGGTCAGTCAGTTACAGAGAGAGAATCAGGGCAAAGAAAAGGGAAGAGGAGGGAAGCCATGACCATGGAATGCTAACCAAGGCATTGGGAAATAGAGAAACTGGAGACAGTCTCTCTCCATCATCAAGTATGCTTGGATGTTGATGTATAAAACCTGATCTTGCCGGGCGGTGGTGGCGCACGCCTTTAATCCCAGCACTCGGGAGGCAGAGCCAGGCGGATCTCTGTGAGTTCAAGGCCAGCCTGGACTACCAAGTGAGTTCCAGGAAAGGCACAAAGCTACACAGAGAAACCCTGTCTTGAAAAACCAAAACAAAACAAAACAAAACAAAACAAAACAAAAAAACAAAAACCAAAAAAAACAACCTGATCTTATTCTTTCAGTGCGAAAGATGGCAGATATTTGAAGTTCTAGACTCAAATGAGTGAATGGAGATTTAGAATGGGCAGTCTTAATGATGCATATTTGTTTACTAGGCAATTTATATAAGGAACAGTTTAAAATTATACATATATTCTAAAATGCAAGGATATTGAAGGAAACTGGAATTATGGAAAGTTCAATTATTTCTCTTAACATTTAGAAAACAACTGGTAAAAGTAGGGACTTTTCTATTAAGTACAGTATTCATTTAATCTTTATCATGTTCAATGACCAAAGAAACCCTGACCTTCCCTGCATTGCCTTGGGCCTTCTTTGTAGGGAGGGGTTTGTCTATAATGGAGCTGCCCTGACCTCAAGGGATTTGATTAGAAGGGTTATATCACAAGGGGCTGTAGTGAGGCCCACATAAGGCAGTTTTAGGGAGCTGCAGTCAGGTTTTATTTAACAAGCCCCATTTCACCCAATTTCTAGAAAATGACTATTTTCTCAACCAATTAACCAAGGTTATGAAAATGGCCCACACAGATAAAGGCCAAGGTGATTCTCAAAGCAACTGTGTCTGATCAAGGACTCACTCAACTACTACACAAGGATGTTTCCTGCTGTCTAGCATTTCCTGAAGAACCCCTCTCTCCATGTTCTTCCTCAGGAGTGTCCTGCATGGCTCTCTGCAGAAGAATCTTCAGAGTCTGCCTCTGGAACCTGCAATGCCTAATGGAGCCAACAAGGAAGTAAATGATGGGGTTGGCACAGCTGTTAACACAGGATAGGAAAACTGTCATTGCATAACTATTGCAAGAGAAAACTCTAGGTAACATCTCATTCAAAATGAGAAGTATCCAATAGATACCAAAGGGCAGACCAAAGAGTAAGAAGACCAGCACTGTGAGTGCAATGGTCATACACAACCTGGTCAGAGGAATCCTCTGTGAGCCACAGAAGACCCTGACCAACAGGGCCAGGCTGGATCCACAAGGAACCACAGATATTACTATTATAAGTACAATAGCGGTAAAAATAGCAGTGTCACAGAAAGAATATCCATAATGTCTCAGTAGTGAACTGCAACCCAACCATAACAGGAGGCTTAACAGTACAGAGAAGGTCCAGAGCAGGGCACACAGGACAGATGACATGTGTCTTGGTCTCCGGCAGTGATACCATATGGGACACAAAACAGACAGACATCGCTCTACACTGATGGCTGCAATCACACATAAACCTGCAAGGTAAGCAACGATGGATAGAGTGGTGAGATAGAATGGAATATGAAAGTAGCTGCTATGAAACAGAAAAAGGATTTGTCTCAGGAAAAACACAATCTGAGTGCAAAGGTAGAGGAAGTCAGCCCCAGCAAGGTTGAGGACATAGACAGAGAAGGCATTCCTGTGCACATGGAAGCCTAGAAGCCACAGTACTATGGCATTTCCTGCCAGCCCAACCACAGCCATGATGACAGTAAGAATACTGAAGATTTTGTACATGTTGACACAGTGTAAGTTTCCAGTGTAGTAACTTCCATTCATTCTTGTGTTGTCAATGCTCCAGGCTGGGGTGGATGGACCCATGCTTGAGAATGTTCCACTGGTGTTCCTGCAAAGTAAATTGAAATATGAACACATGAAACTTTTTGTCAAGTGCTGTGGGATGGTCTGTATGTCAAATGTGTTGCTCTGATTGGTCAATAAATAAAACACTGATTGGCCATTGGCTAGGTAGGAAGTATAGGTGGGACAAGGAGGAGAATAAAGCTGGGAAGTGGAAGGCTGAGAGAGACACTGCCAGCTGCCGCCACGATGAGAAACAGCATGTGAAGATGCCGGTAAGCCACGAGCCATGTGGCAAGGTATAGATTAATGGAAATGGATTAATTTAAGCTATAAGAACAGTTAGCAAGAAGCCTGCCACGGCCATAGAGTTTGAAACCAATATAAGTCTCTGTGTTTACTTGGTTGGGTCTGAGTGGCTGTGGGACTTGGCAGGTGAAAGAGATTTGTCCTGACAGTGGGCCAGACAGGAAAACTCTAGCTACAAATGGCGCCCAACATGGTGGCAAGAGTTTCCACCTAAAACCTGAGAAAAGATTCTAAAATGGAGCTAAAAACAGTTCCTAATTGTCTCTCTCAAATGAGCGGCAGCTGCTGGTTTGAGCTACTGGCAGGTTCCTAGCATGTGCACTCGACCTGCAGTATGGCAGGAATGAGGCCTCTGTAAGTGGCACATTAAGCTGCATGGTGGATTTAGCCTTTCCTAGTACAAAATAAAAAAAGAGGTTTCTGGGCTACATGCTGCTTGGATAAAAGCATAGACCCAAGATAACTCCCAGAGCTGCCGGTAAGGTACCACCACCGTGTTGGGAAGCTGAGGTGGGCAGAGCCAGCAGCCACAGCTGCTGCAGTTTAAAGCAATAGATTCACAATAAGACAGATTTATATATAATAGTTTACAATGTGTGTAAAATATATGTAGGCTTGAAAGAGACAAAAAAGGTGATATATACAGTTATAGAAACAAATACATAGTTTTAAAAAATAAAGTCTTTAAAGAGACAGTAAAATTAATATAAAAATTAAGCCACATAAAGATGAATATTACACAGAGAATCTGGATTGTGTTGTCTTTGGGATTTTTAACTGCAGAAAAACATTTGATCGTAAAAGATGTTGAGTTAAACCAATATGTATATTTTAAAGATACCTTCACTTCAAAATTTGGATATAAGGATATGTTGCTTTGGAAAAGAGTCTCTGCTTTTGTTCCCACAGAAAGCCAGAGGCTATGGATTTGTGCCAGATTAAGATATATCAGGTTTGACCAGCCAAGACCCCCTGAAAGGTCTCTGATGACACCATGGCCCAGATGATCCAACATCCAGAATGGTTTGAAGGCAACTTGTTCAGATGCTACAACCTCAAGGACTATTCCATAATTCTAAAATTTTCTTTGTGTCCCCATAAGATACAGCGCCCCCCTCCAGCAGGAAGTAGTAAGAGAAGCTACGCCCAAATTCCCAAATTATATGTAATTTTACTTTGTTAAGGTTAAAACCTTCCTTTTGAAAAAAAAAGAAAGAAAAGGGGAAGTGCTGTGGGATGGTCTGTATGTCAAATGTGTTGCTCTGATTGGCCATTGGCTAGGCAGGAAGTATAGGCAGGACAAGGAGGAGAATAAAGCTGGGAAGTGGAAGGCTGAGAGAGACACTGCCAGCCGCCACGATGACAAACAGCATGTGAAGATGCCGGTAAGCCACCAGCCATGTGGCAAGGTATAGATTAATGGAAATGGATTAATTTAAGCTATAAGAACAGTTAGCAAGAAGCCTGCCATGGCCATACAGTTTGCAACCAATATAAGTCTCTGTGTTTACTTGGTCGGGTCTGAGTGGCTGTGGGACTTGACAGGTGAAGGAGATTTGTCCTGACTGTGGGCCAGACAGGAAAACTCTAGCTACAGTCAAGACCACCTGGCTATGTGGGAATGTCTGGCACAGGTTTATAAGGAGGGGGAAACAGGCTTGCAGAGATTAAGTAATTCATCAAACTCCCACAGTGCTAGAACCTTCTTAAAATCCCATTTGTACTACTCAGTCTTTCTGTAAACTAATGCCTCTAGTGACACTGGGGCAGTTGGTGGTCCCAGTTCAGTTGCTAAGCATCTAATGCTGTGTCAGGAAGAGACAGAATTCTGAAACTAACTGTCTTTCTGTTCTATGGCTGAGGTTCCTTCTCTGGTGTAGGAATATGGGAGATGCTGGCACAAGCCATAGCTGCCCTCAGTCAGTGTAAGGGGTCTACCAAATGGGGAAAATGGAATAATGAATGAGAGTCATGAAGGGAATGGAACTTCTTATGAAGACCTGTGTGCAAGTAGTCACACTTTTTATGCTAGAAGGCCTGAGTCTTTATTTTAAAATTTGAAAAGTAGAAGGCAGAGAAGCCTTGGAGGACATCAAGCATGTTTATGTTTGTTATTATATCACCAGTGTCCTGTTCTCTACAGGGTTACAGGGCAGAGTTAAGAACTATAACAAATGAGCAAGTGAACCATAAGTTCAAGGGTAGTTGAAAATTTGGAGTAAATGTTATTCTGGTTGTGAGTTGTACCTACATGCAAAGGCACAGGTTTCTGGCATGAAGAGCATGGGCTGTGCTGCAGAGGAAGCTAGAGAGCACCTCCAATTGGAAATAGTGTCCCAACCCCTGAGAAGAGCTTTGAGATCTGTACATGGATCAAACAGTCTGGAAAAGAGAGCAGTGTCGTTGGGCAGGTAGCTTCATTTAGAGCTTTCTTTCCACTACACTTCCCCATACAGCCATTCTTATTGGGCTTCTGTTTCTCATCCCTAAAGCCACAGAGCTATTTGTGAAAAAGAAAGCTTTTCTTTCCCACACTGATGAAGGGTGCAGAACGAGGGCTAGTGCTACCAGTAGCTTAGCCGGAACAGTATCCATATAGAAAGCTTTACGTCACAGGATCCTTCTGGATAACTTCTTATTCTAGACAGGGTCCTTTATGTAGGGGAAATCATTTGAGGATGCCAAGACAGAGCTCTAGACCCAGGGAAAGCATCCAGAAGACCTTACAAACTAACCTCACACAAGGGATTTGAAGAAAATGACCCAACAAACTCAGTTGTGTTCACCAAGATCATTTCATTTTTGGAACCTTGATCACCCCATAAGAGCACAAGGTTTTAATCCAGGGAACCCTCTTAGGGCATCAACAACTGAAAATAGTCAGACTGGTTGGTACTAGGTAAACAGCCGACCCAAACACACTGAGCTTGATGATGATAGTAGCATGGCATGATGGGTACAAGTGTTCACCAATGTGTATTTCAGCTTCAGAAACAGGAAGCCAAAATAGGATCCACACATCCTTAGCTCCCATTGTTACTGGTTTTGGTACTCAGTGTTTTTCTAGTCAGTGGAAGGCAGTGGCGCTGAAGGTGACTTGAACTGTGGAGGCCTGGCTCGAGAGCGTTCAGAGGAGAAGAATATTAGTATGATGCCTAGACACTATTCTTGGGATATTTTAGTGAAGTATACGGCTGCTTTCTGATGTTGTCCAAAAAATATGCCTGAGCCTAAATTGAAGAGTTTTGCATTAATTGCATTGGCACAGGAAATCTCAAAACAGACTAGTATCAACTCTGTCCTGTGGTAATTAGATTTCACTTTTTTTTTTGTTTGTTTTTTGGAGACAGGGTTTCTCTGTGTAGCTTTGTGCCTTTCCCTTTCATGAAGATTGAAAATGAAACGAACGAAGCTGATCAAAAAAGTTATAAAATGTAGAATTTGAGGAGAAAAACAGCACCAGGAAGTGGAATGGAACTAAGTCTTGTGTTCAAGAATATAAACAGATTAAAGAAAAGCCTGATATTAAAAGGAATAAAGAGTGTGCTAACCTCAGGAAAAGACCCTGCTCAGCTTAGCTTCCAACTTGTGAAAAGGAATAAAAGAATAGCTTAGATCCAGGCATGGATCTTTTAATCTCAGCACTCAGGTGACAGAGGCAGGGGGATCTCTAAGTTCACGGCCAGCGTTTTCTACATATTGAAATTCAGGACAGCCAAGCTTAGGCAGTAAAGGAAACTATTAAAAACAGATAGCTGATGAAGGTATAATTGAATTAGGGACCAGGTTACAGCCCCAGCAAGCAGTGGAACTTGGCAGCTTTGGCCATGTGGTTCCACCTTGTTGGTGTCCAGGAGCCATGCCACTACCAGAGCCATCCTGATCTGAGTGGCCTGTGCTTCCACCAGAGTCAAGATGTTACCCAGGCTCAAGCTGCTGCTGAAGGCCATCTCTAGGTCCATGGTCCTGCTGCAGCTGGGGTCTGTGTTGATTTCTGTGGCCTGTGTCATCTCAGGGGGCCATAGGATACATTCCTGATGAAATCCAAGAGGTATGTTGAGCCAGTCCCACCATTCACTGACCATTGTATAGCTGGCTCTGGCCCTCACTGGACACTGTAGTAAGAGAGCTGGCTCTGACACTCATGACAGAGCTGGCCCCCACACTTGGGAGAGATTACCCCACAACTCATCATGGGAGAAGGAGAACTGACCCTGATGGCATGGGTACAGTGTAGCTAGCTCTGCTCCTCACCTGAGGGCGTGGCCCCAGTGGTTTGGACTTACCAGCTCAACTGACTACCCAGGCCCACAGCCAGGCCTGAGGTTGTCCCACCCTAACATCTACCACATTTAGGACCTTCCTGAACTGGTGAAATGACTGGTCCTGTGAAATAATACCCACAAGATCTCAGTGACTCCAAGTGGCCTCAGGATATCAAAGACGATTTTTAGTGAGGATCCATTGATGATGGTATAACAGAAACCAGAGGCCTTGAATCAGACCAAAGACTCTTTGCAATGAACATTTGCAAGTAAAGCTTATTGGATGAAAGGGTATATATACTGTGTGGCAGCATCCATTGCCACTAAGATGAATGAAGAGGTATTGGAGAAGCAGGAGTAGATGGAGAGCAAAGAGCCTTTTATTTGTTTTTGTTTTTTTTTTGTTTGCTTGGTTTGGCTTGATTAATTTTCTTTTTGGAGGGCCCTGACAAGTAAGGGTAGGATATGGAGGGCCTGGGATGTGAATTAGGGTGCATGATGTGAAATTCCCAAAGATACAATAAAGAAATTATGTTAATAAAAAAAGATGTGGTCACCTTAAGAAACAATAAAATAAAATACATTGACATAAAGATTGAACAATCAGTGGATCATTAAAAAATGACTGGAGGGCTGGAGTGACGACTCAGCAGTTTAGAGCACGGAGTTCAATTCCCAGCAACCACATGGTGGCTAACAACCATCTGTAACGAGATCAGGTGTCCTCTTCTGGCCTGCAGACATACATGCAGGCAGAATACTGCCTACATAGTAAGTAAATAAAATTTAAAAAATGAGATAAAAATAGAAAACTGACTGGTTGGGAGGAAGAAGATCAACAGATTTGTTCAGGGCTGAGAGAGGGTAACAGTGGGTGAATATGATCATAATGAAGTGTTACATGTATGAAACTGAAAAAAAATGGCAACAACACAGATAAATAGTATTCATAGTGACTTAGTCAATGTTATTCCAAGATGCAAGGGTGGTAAAACATGGCTAAATTAATTAACTAATTAATTAATGTAGTAAAGAACATAAATATGAACCAAAATTGATCATTTCAAAATATGTAGCAAATGAAATTGAATGCCACATAGGGTGATAATCTGTGAAGAATCTTGGAAAAGAGACGTGGGAGCCTAACATGGTAATTGGAATATAGCACAAAGAGATAGCCAACAGCTCTCTGAATTGGGCAAACACAATATTGTTTAACAAATATGAAACAAGTATGACCTCTTGATAGTTATATACAGCATTGTGCTTGAAATCTTCATAAAAGCAATAAGTCAAGAATAAGAAAACCATCCAATTTAAATTTAAACTGGTAAAAATTCACTTTATCCTTTAAAGACCATATATCCTAGAAATGTCTCAGTGTATCAGACAGTGAAGATGGGATGTATTTATCTCCTCATCCTCAGATTGTGTGAGACCTCGATATTGTTTATTCATGAATGAATGCACACATGTAAATCTTTACAGCATTAGATGACAAATCTTGTATAAATTAAAAAGGCAAATGCAACAAAAGTCATTGTCCAGCATTGGCAAAGTGATAAAGAAATTCTCAATGTTCCTAACTCTTTTTGTCAATAGCCCTCAGTATATTCATTGACACTGATCATGTGCAGGATAATAAGGTAAAGACCCAACACAGCTTAGTTAAGCAGCAGGACACTCTTAGGTGCACAGTCTGGGCATGGATGTGGTTCTGACATGACACTCAGCAGAGGAAGAAGGAAGAAGGCAGGAGAGGTTAGGTCTGAGTGGTGCTGCAGACAGGGATCTGAAACATGGGCATGTCTAATGGAGGACTGCTAAGTGGAGTGCAGTAAATGAGAAAGAGAAACCTAACACAACATGTACCCTCTCCATAGTCTTTTCTAGAAGATGGTAGATGGAGAGTTTTCTCTGATGACAAAAGCTTTCTGTGCAGACTGAGGAGAAGCTGAGAAGGTGCAGCAATTGAAATACAAATAGTGATGGATAGGCAGTTGCAACTAGACTCTAGTTACTAGAGCAACAGGACAAGTTCATATGTGGACTAAATGAATTCATTTTTTAAAAGCTTACCTATATTGTCACCTTGAATCCCCCCTAGAGCATGTGATGTAAGAATGACTGCTTTTACCAGCTTTCTGAGGATGGAGTTGTAGCATAGAAGGATGAGTGATTATACCTGTCTCTGTCAATGTGAATTCCAACACAGAAAAATCGTCTCAGTAACAATACAGTGTGTGTGTGTGTGTGTGTGTGTGTGTGTGTGTGTGTGTGTGTGTGTGTGTGTAGCTGGTGTTTGTAGCAGTTACAAGCAGATGTCAAGTTTTTCTTCAATAGATCACTACTTTACTTTTGAGAAAGAGTTTCTCAGTGAACATGGAGCTCACAGATCAACAGCAGACCAGTAAACTGCATGGATCTTTGGTCTCTGTATTCCCAGCACTGGAGTTATCAGCATGCCCTGCCAGGCCTGGATTTCTCTGGAGGTGGGAATTCATGTTATCATGCTCATACCACAGTTACTTCATAAACTAATCTGTCTACCCAGGAAAGGATTACCCCCTTGACAAACTTATGTACACTAGGATACTCTGTGCCTATTAGGAGTGAATAATGTAAAAGAACAAAAGAATTACCCATACTATAAGCAGGATAGTAGTCACAATTGTGGATGAATAAAATCCCTATCTAAAAAACTTGTGAAACAGCAGGAGAGAGGTCAAATTGGGCTGAGAATGGAGGTGGTGGACATCAGCTACAGTCAGCATGAAAGTGTCAATGGTAGTTTTCACCTGTAACCCCTGGACATGCTTTCCTTAAACAACATTTGTTGTGATGTTGTCCCTTGAGGGAAGCATGATTAAATGTAGAAAAGCAGTTTCTTGAAATCACATTAATATAATATCCTTGAGTTTGTCTCTCTTCATCTCTTCTGTTGTTTTTCTCTCTGTTCTCTGCTCCACTTTCCCCTATTTTTGAGAAGATACCAAAAACATCCCTATGATCTCATGCTTAAGAGACCTTCAAGACCCTTACATACTGCCAGAGAGGCCAAGTCCATTTATTTTTCTCTTAATGATTTAGCTGAGTTTTTATTTAAAAGGCATTCTCATTTTCATTCTGTCTGGATCAGATGACACAAACATTACCAGAAACTGGAAATTCAGACATGAGTGGAGAAATCCACCAAGGCTGTGTCAGGATTTTATAGGAGCAAATCCCCTGCTCCTCTGTGTGTCTTCCCTGCACTGACATGTTGATGTGGCTGAGAGTCCTTACCACAGCATGCCACTGCCCCTTTAGGTCTGAAGAATAGCAATGCTGTAGTTCTTGTGTCTGGCTAGGTGCAGCTGCAAACCCGTGAATAACAACTTTCTTGGAAAGCTTTTTTTCTACAATTCTGTATTTGAGTTGCCACTCTCATGCTGTAGCAATTCAGAAGTATATTTCCCTGCATAAATTTCAGTTTAAAATTTCAGTTTAAAAAAAATCTTGTTATTTTTGATCAAAATGTGTGATTCCCCCACAGAAGCAGCACAGAAGAGTGAAATGCAAATAAGACAAAAGTAATTCTGATGGAGATGAGGTAAGAAATGATCTGATGACAGTTAAATCTAGAAACCTCATAGTGGAAGAGGACTTTCAAGCAAGGAAGTTTTTCCTTCCATTTTTCTCTCTGGTCCCTGACATCTCACAGAAATGCCTTATCTCACTGTCCTTTTCTCTGTTTCTTTCTATTTGAAGCAGTTGGTGACATTTCAAGGACTCAAGAGAACAAAAGGCAGGATGTTAGCACTGTATTTTCTACTTGTCTCCTGGTATTGATAGTAGCAGTGCTTCTCCGTGCATTTAGTTATCCCCTCTTACTACTGACCTATGACTATGACCTCTCTTCCCCTCCCTCATCCACTTTCTCATTCTCCAGTACCAATTCCTTCTGCTGATTATTGGAGCCAAGCAACAACTTCCTTCACCCTCTTTCTTTATCATTATTCTCCATTCATCTCCTGTGTCCCTACAATCTGTGGTCTTTGTAAACGAACATTTCCTGTGATATTCTTCAGTTATTCAAATTCTAACCATCTGTTTTTTTCTTGAATGCAACATACAAACTTTACAGATCAGCTTTGAGAAGCAACAAACAGTGAGCTTGTTGTACAGGGTTTTTTGCTGGGAAACAAACTATTCACATTCCGTTTCTCCTTAAAGGAATTACAGACATGAATACGAATGATTTTGGAGAAAATAAGAAAAGTCTACTTAAGCCAGTCTATCTCTCTGCTTCAAAAGGAAGCTTCTGTCTCATTCCTTCCAAGGAAGAAGTCCTGAACCCTACATTTTGCATTTTGTGGTAGCCACACAGTGATATGGATATAGAGAAAACTCCAAGACAGTGGCTTTCTAAAAATTCTTGGAATATATCCTTACCTTTCTTCCATTTTTCAGGTCTGGAGGTGGAGAGCTGTCCAAGGCTGAAGAAGGCCCTTTCACAGATTGGTTCTAGACTCTGCTTCTTTTTTCTGGAATTGGGATTTGCATTCGGGAGCTGAGTAAATATTTCTGACACAGATGAGGCTTATAAAAACATTGAGCAGACCTTGTGACTTCCAGTATATATATATGGGAAGCAAGTTACACACTGGAAGCCTTTGAGTCCATATTCCCACTACGATGTTTCTTGGCATCTGCCCCATTTCCACTCTCTTATCAGCCTCTGCCATCCAATCCTTTTAGGTCTACCTGTCTCCATATAATTAATTACTCTTCTCTCTTTTATGGACCAACTCCCATAATAGGTTGCAACATCAAGTAGTATCAGCTTGTGTTGTGTGAGTGCATAACTGAATAATAATCATATCATGCCTCACATATCAGCCTTTACCATCCTGTCCTACCTGGTCTACCTCGTGTAAATAATTGTTCTCTCCCTTAAGTGTCAATCCCTACCACAGCTAGCAACATCAAAAGTGCATGCTTTGGGTTTGTGACTGTATAACAGAAGCTTAAGCGGATCCATGCAGAATTGCATGGCTCAGCATGGTAATGGTGTATCACTCTTGGTACTTCTTCAATAGCAGTGAGGCACTCAGTGTGGTTGTCTCCAGGGACATGCAAGCTGACAGTCCTTCTGAATCCCCTGCAAGTATCCTAAGTTCCAATTCTCACCCATCTTTACACTTTTATTACTAGTGAACCAGCTTGCCTCTGTCTAATCTTCTAGGCTAACTAATAGTAAAGTCAAACTAGGTTCAGTCCTGTTTATGATTAAACCTCTGCTTTACAAAGATTGGGTTATGTCTCATCTGTAACCGTAAGTAGAAATGGTTCTTTACTGCCTGTTCCAGGAATGATAATCATGTCTTTGTTTCAAAAAGTTGTTTATAACCATCTCTCAACTCTACCTTTGTTTCAAAAGATTATATGACCACCAATGATTACCTTGTTGTGACTACCTGTTGCAGTTACCTTGTGTCGACCACTGCTATGTTCTGATCCTGTAGTCCTGCCTGTTTTCCCCATTTGGAACCCCCCTACACATATGGTGCATAAAGGCCTGTCTACCTCACATCCAATGCTGAATTCTCAAGCCCAATTTTAGGGGGCAGCAGCTCATGTATCTGAATAAAAAACTTGATTTAATTAATTGCTTTCTTTAATTATTTTGGCCATAATGATTTGGGTCAGTGGTCTTTCTCCTCCCATCTTTGGGTTTAACACTAGCACATCTGAACAGAAATGTTATTTTTATTTTATTTCATCAGTATAAAGAAATGTGTTGGACCATCCATCTCTTGAAATGCAGATTTCACCATGTGTGCCAGTTCATATAATCTACTTCATAATTTGTTAATCTTATATGTTCTCAGAGTGTAAATGCTCTGAATTTTAAGTATTTCATTATATGATTAAACTTTACATTCTTCTAATCACAGGTACCTTTGGTTCGTTTCCAGTTTTTAAAAATGTTATTTTATTTGGAAGACAAGAGGGACAAGTACATAGGAGGCCATGGGAAGAATGTCGAGCTTTGGATGTGGCTTAACTGTGTCCACCATGTAGTGGACACTTGTTCAGCAAGGATGATAGCTTTGGGAGGGTCTGTGCAGCCTTTACGGGGTGAATCCTAATGGCTGGTCTTTAGGGGACTTGGTCCTGGGTTGTCACATGACCTCTAGTGGTGTTTGAGAGTTGTCATAGAAGGAGCATGCCTGGTCTTACTTGGGTCTCATTGCTTCCTGTATGGAGACAGGATCTTTCCTATTCACGTGCTCCAACAGCCAGTCTTGGTCATGCCCAGAACTCTGCAACACATGAGATGTTCAAAATGATGCAGTCTCAGTGGAGTCTACAGTATAGGTAATTTTGTTTCACCAACATCAAGTACCCTTTATGTTAATGTATTATATCAGTGTGGGGGTTCATATGACTACAGAGTAGGTAGAGGGTATACAAATAGATTACCTATTACTTTACAACTTTGTTTTACTCTATAATTAATTTAGATTAAAATGTTACAGAATAACTGAACAGTCAGTGAGAAGGATTGAATACCTACATGTATGTCACCATCTCTATGAATAAATTATTGGAATGGTAGAGGAGGTGGTTTACTAGACCTCTAAAAGAAAATATAAGCATTCGTTTATTCCATTACAATATAGCAATGTTTAAAAACTTGTCATGTTTTCTTCTACTAGTTCTTTGAAAAAGATAAATAAAATTTAGAAAGAATTATTGTGTCTAACTTGCATTTCTTCTTCATTGGCTCATTCTATAATTTCTAAACTTGATAGGAATTATTCTCTTACACCTGCAACAGGATGCTAAAAGAAAATTTCCTATACTAGAGCTTGAAGTCAGGGATTATGATGCCTCCAGAGGTTGTGTTATTATACAGGATTCTTTTGGCTATCCTGGGTTTTTTGTTTTTCCATATGAAGTTGAGTATTATTCTTTCCAGGTCTGTGAAGAATTATGTTGGTATTTTGATGGGGATTGCATTGAATCTGTAGATTGCTTTTGGTAAGATTGCCATTTCTACTATGTTAGTCCTGCCTATTCATGAGCATGGGAGATCTTTCCATTTTCTGACATCTTCTTCAATTTCTTTTTTTCAGGGACTTAAAGTTCTTGTCATATAGGTCCTTCACTTGCTTGGTTAGTGTTACCCCAAGGTATTTTATGTCATTTGTGGCTATTGTAAAGGGTGATGTATCTCTGATTTCCTTCTCAGCTTCTTTGTCCATTGTATATAGGAGGGCTACTAATTTTTTTGAGTTGATCTTGTATTCTGCTATGTTGCTGAAGGTGTTTAAAAGCTGTATCAGTTCTTTGATGGAATTTTGGGGGTCGCTCAAGTATACTATCATGTCATCTGCAAATAGGGAAAGCTTGACTTCTTCCTTTCCAATTTGTATCCCCTTAATCTCCTTATGTTGTCTTATTGCTCTGGCTAGAACTTCAAGTACTATATTGAATAAGTATGGGGAGAGAGGACAGCCTTGCCTCATTCCTGATTTTAGTGGAATTGCTTTGAGTTTCTCTCCATTTAATTTGATGTTGGCTGTTGGTTTGCTGTAAATTGCCTTTATTATGTTTAGGTATGTTTCCTGTATTCCTGATCGCTCCAAGACCTTTACCATGAAGGGGTGTTGGATTTTGTCAAATGCCTTTTCTGCATCTAGTGAGATGATCATGTGTTTTTTTTTCTTTGAGTTTGTTTATATGGTGTATTACAGTAATAAAAACAGCTTGGTACTGGCATAAAAACCGACATGTGGACCAATGGAATCGAATTGAAGACCCTGACATTAATCCACACACCTATGAACATATAATTTTTGACAAAGAAGCCAAAAGTGCACAATGGAAAAAAGAAAGCATCTTCAACAAATGGTGCTGGCGTAACTGGATATCAACATGTAGAAGGCTGCAAATAGATCCATATCTATCACCGTGCACAAAACTTAAGTCCAAGTGGATCAAGGACCTCAACATAAATCCAACTACTCTGAACCTGCTAGAAGAGAAAGAAAGAAGTAGCCTTGAACGTATTGGCATAGGAGATTACTTCCTAAATAGAACACCAGTAGCACACACACTGAGAGAAACAATCAATCAATGAGACCTCTTGAAACTGAAAAGCTTTTGTAGAGCAAAGGATATGGTCAACAAGGCAAAGCGACAGCTTACAGAATGGGAAAAGATCTTCACCAATCCCACATCTGACAGAGGACTGATATCCAGAATATATAAGGAACTCAAGAAATTAAACATCAAAATGCCCAACAGTTCAATTAAGAAATGGTCTATAGAACTAAACAGAGAATTCTCAACAGAGGAAACTCAAATGGCTGAAAGACATTTAAGGAATTGCTCAACATCCCTAATCATCAGGGAAATGCAAATCAAAACGACTCTGAGATACCACCTTACGCCTGTCAGAATGGCTAAGATCAAAAACACTGAAGACACCTTATGCTGGAGAGGATGTGGAGCTAGGGGAACTCTCCTCCACTGCTGGTGGGAATGCAAGCTTGTACAACCACTTTGGAAATCAATATGGCACTTTCTTAGAAAATTGGGAATCCATCTCCCCCAAGATCCAGCTATACCACTCTTGGGCATATACCCAAGGAATGCTCAACCACACCACAAGAGCACTTGTTCAGCTATGTTCATATCAGCATTGTTTGTAATAGCCAGAACCTGGAAACAACCTAGATGCCCTTCAACTGAAGAATGGATAAACAAAATGTGGTACATATACACAATGGAATACTACTCAGCAGAGAAAACCAATGACATCATGAGTTTTTCAGACAAATGGATGGATCTAGAGAAAATCACCCTGAGTGGGGTAACCCAGACTAAGAAAGACAAACATGGTATGTACTTACTCATAGGAGAATACTAGATGTGGAACAAGGATGACTGGACTGCTACTCACATCACCAGGGAGGCTACCTGGAAAACAGGACCCCAAGAAAGACACGGGGATCGCCCAATGATGGAGAAATGGAAGAGATCTACATGAACAGCCTGGACATGAGTGGGGGTAATGAAGGGCGAGGGTCGAGGGAAAGAGAGCTTGGGGGAGCGGGAGATCCCAGCTGGATCAACAACAGAGAGGGAGAACAAGGAATAGGAGACCATGGTAAATGAAGACCACATGAGAATAGGAAGAAGCAAAGTGCTAAAGAGTCCCACAGAAATCCACAAAATACCCCCACAACAGACTGCTGGCAATGGTCGAGATACAGCCCGAACTGACCTACTCTGGTGATGGGATGGCCAAACACCCTAATTGTCGTGCTAGAAACCCTATCCAACTACTGAGGGATCTGGATGCAGAGATCCATGACTAGGCCCCAGGTGGATCTCTGGGAGTCCAATTATGGAGAATGAGGAGGGTTTATGTGAGCGAGAATTGTTGAGACCAAGGTTGGATAAAGCACAGGGACAAATAGCCAAACGAATGGAAACACATGAACTATGAACCAATGGCTGAGGGGTCCCCAACTGGATCAGGCCCTCTGAACGGGTAAGACAGTTGATTGGCTTGATCTGTTTGGGAGACATCCAGGCAGTGGGACCTGGTCCTGTGCTCATTGCATGAGTTGGCTGTTTGAAACCTGGGGCCTATGCAGGATCACTTGGCTCGGCCTGGGAGGAGGGGACTGGACCTATCTGGACTGAGTCTACCAGGTTGATCTCAGTCCTCGGGTGAGGCTTTGCCCTGGAGGAGGTCGGAATGGGGTGTGGGCTGGTGGAAAGGTGAGGGGGGCGGGAGGGGGGAGAACAAGGGAATCCGTGGCTGATATGTAGAACTGTATTGTATTGCAAAATAAAAATAAAAAATAAAAAAAGAAAATTTCCTGTGAATATTGAGATAATGTACAACTGAATTCTTCCACTGGTAAGAAACTTGGCTAGAATTTGAAAATATTCACCATAAATGAACACAATGATGTATTAATGCTAAATAATAACCAGATGCAAGTGACACACAGAATTAAAATCTGAGATATCTTATAACATGTTACCTTAATCCACCTTCTATATCACTTATATAAAAATTTGTAGTTGATTTTTGTCTAAAGAATATTTTTAACTCATGTGTAGTGGCGGCTCATCCATGTTTATACATCATACATAAACACAAACACAGAAATTGAGATATACCAGTCTTAGTCATACCCAAAACTCTGTATCCTACTTGAGAGAAAGTTGCTCATTGATGTTTATTGTTAGTCTGTTCACAATAGCCGGGAAATAGTAAAAGCCTAGATCAATCACGTGATGATTGAATGATGAAAATGTTGTTTATATACACATGGTATATTATTCATCCATAAATATATGAAAAATTCAGGTAAATGAATGGAATTGGAAATGACCCTTCTGAAGGAGATAATTCCATGAAATATGTCAATGTCACATTTCCTGTTGTATGTGTAGATAACACATTGATCCTTCAGATATATGTGTTTAAGTTGGAGTATCTATATAATTCAGAAAACTGGCAAGGGGCTGTGCAGGGAGTAGGGCAGGAGAATTCAAGAGCAGGTGTTATGAAGTGAGAAGGAGAATAATGGGACAGAAAGATTAACCTGGATAGAAGCTAGGAGAGTAGGGTAGAGATGGGGAACTGGGAAGGGTATCTACAATAACACCTTTCAAAAAGGCACATGGAAACCCACTACCATAGTCACATTCTTAAATAAATATATATAAATAATATATATTTATAAAAATAGATATATTTATAAAAATACACATATTTATAATAAATAAATAAATACACACATATTTGTAAATGTAGTTGCTCTACAGTGTCTCCCTAGACAATATAGGCTATCAAATATGATGCCCAGTGCTTCTTTTATAAGTTGTTGATCAGTGGGGTTCTATAGGCTTCCAACCCCCAAACACTACTCTCCAGAACTTGATTCTAAGACCCTATTGATGAAGACAACATATACATGAGTCACAGACCACATTGTAGCTGGAATTTTTTCTGTGTCCTGCCTGGCCCTGAGGTCCCACAGCTTCTTATATTAATTACTAACTGTATGGCCTATGGCAGGCTTCTTGCTAGCTAGCTTTTTCATTTTAAATTAACCCATTTCTATTAATCTATGCATTGCCATGTGTTCTATGCCTTTACATGTGTTCTTTTGCTCCTTGAATGGTGGTTTGGCATCTCTCTTTACTCTCCTTTCTCCTTTCACTATTTCTCTTGAATTTTCCTGCCTGGCTCCATCCTGCACTGCCATACACAATGCAGTTTTTATTTATCAACCAATCAGAGCAACACATATTCACAAAGCACAGAAAGACATCCCTTTTCTTTCTAATCAAAAAAGAAGGTTTTAACTTTAACAGAAAAATTACATATAACAAAACAGTTATCAGTTACAACATCTAATCTATTTATATTTGGCAAAATTAGAAAATATTGTAGTATCCATCCTATTTTTGTAAGTCTAAAGTTTTATATCTAATTTATCTTTTATCATGACTAAGGAAAGCTATAATTATAAATATCTAGGTTTCAGCTCCATCAAAGACTCCAGAAGGATGTAATGTTACCTAATGACAGGGACATCAGGTTGCCTGGACAGTCACCCAGAGTTCTTCTGCAATGTTGGGGCATCCATTTTTAGCCTACAGACATAGCATACAAGACAGACTTATCTGTGAAGCAAGATTTTTAAAGGACTGTCCCATGTTGTCTTGGCAAAGTTCTGCAGTCACTTTCTTTTGTGTGATGCTTGTCCAATTCGTACAGCGTAGTATCAGTTGAGGCAAGGGGGGCACTTTCTATGTCTACATGGCTAGCTTTTGCCTTAAAGAAAACAAACTCCATATGGAGTTTCTTTGATGCCTATCATCCTCTTTGAAGTAATTGGTGATGCTAGGAGCAGATGTGTCTCATTGCCAAGAAAAGTCTATGTTCTTAAAGCATTTTAAATATCATATTCTGTAGGTCTTTGAAGTGTTTGAAGAATGCCTATCTGAAATATCTGTGTGACCTTGAAAACATACCATATGTTTGTGATTATAGATTACTATAACCAGTATTTCTTAATTACATATTTTATTACTAAATTGGCTGCATAAACATAATACCCTAAACAAGAGTAGAAATATACATACAGTATAACAAAATTAACTTTAAACTTGTTTCAATAAACTAAAATCCACCCTGATGTAAAATATGTAAGATTAACAGTAGTTTTTTGGATTAAAGTAGATTTAATAATCTACTCTTTTTTTCCCATCATTTCTATATCATAACCCCGTTCCTTTTTTTAGAAAGAGATTGACTATGAATAATAACAATTTGTAGCCAAAACCCCTGAACAAAGATAAACATTCATAATCCATTTTTGGGAATGTGGGTGTAGTTTTCTAGGCTACTTCCTGATGATTATGGATGCTGTTAGTCTTATGGGGACACAAAGAAAATTTTAGGATTATGGTCAAGTTCTGACTGTAGAAGTCTGTGAAGCTGTATTCTTTGAGCCAGTTGCCTTGAGGCTATTCTGGATGTTGGACCATCTGGAGACCTCTCAGGGCAGGGGGTTCTCTTGATGGAACCATATTAACCTAGAAGGAATCTACAGCTTATAATCTTCTGCGGAAAGAGAAGCAAAACCTTTTTTTCCAAAGCAATGAATCCTTAGAAGTAAATTTTGAAGTAAAGGGACCTTTAAAATATATATATATATATATATATATATATGATTAACTTGGCAGCCTTTACAATCAAATGTCTCTCTCCAGTTAATCTCAAAGAAAACATAATACAGAATCCCTGTGTAATTTCCATCTTTACATGGCTTACTGTATTTTTATATATTATTTTATTTTTTAAGATTTTATTTTATGTTTGTGACTATATCCTTTCTCTTCTCTCTCTCAATCCTAAAATACACTTTTATATACACTGTAAATGTTTAGAGCTTTATTCCATCTGGATGTGAATCTGTAATCATTTTTTGACCATTGATTTAAACTGCAGTTTGGCTAGAACGGAAGCTGTAGCAACATTGGCTGTCAGCCCCACCCCACTAGGTTTTTTAACATGGCCCAGTTACCAAAGAGTCATGCTCATCTTCCCAATTCTGAGAAGCAGTATTAAGTAGTATACCTGTGTTTTTTTTTTTAAGCTTACAGCTGTGCTCCCAAGCCAGCAGGCAGTGGCTGGGAGAAGCCTCTTTGTATCATAGCTCAGCCCATCAGAGATACCAGGAATCTCAATATTGCTGCTGAAACCCAATATGGCCAGTGGACATGTCTCTGTACTGCAGCCCACCCTGAGCGACATGAATTAGGAAGCTGCTCTTGGTTGCACTTTAGAATCCCTTTTAAAAGCTTTCTCATGTTTTCAGGTGGAAATTATTGCTATCATATTTGACACCAAAATGTACCTGGAAGTTTTCCCGTGTCCTGCCTGATCTCCTGGAGCCACTTATAAACTAATCACTCAGAGGCTTAATATTAATTGCAAATTTTATGGCCTATGGGTCAGGCTTCTTGCTAGCTGGCTCTTATAACTTAACTCAACCCATAATGATTAATCTATGTATCGCCATGTGTTCCATGGCTTTCCCTGCCTCCCATTACATGCTGCTCCTTGGACAGCAGTTTGACATCTACCCTTACTCTCCTTCCTCCTTGGCCTATCTCCCTTGGATTTTCCCACCTGGCTCCATCCTGCCCTGCTATAGGCTAATGTAGCATTATTTGTCACCAATGTACAGAAAAACATCCCATGGCAGAGGAGGGAGAAATCAAGGTGGTTTATTCTGGCTTAGAGTATGAAGGGCTCTTTCCCACCACGGTGGGTGAGACATGGCAGAAAGATTTTGAGGCTAGCTGGTTATGTTGAACTGACAGTTTGGAAGCAGAGAACGAGCAAGAATAGAGGCCTCCACAGCAATGATACACTTCTTCTGCCAGCAAGATTTCACCTGCTGAAGGTGATACAGGATGCTCATCTGCCACTCCAGCTGGGACCAAGTGTTCAAATGCAGAACCTCTGTAGCACTTCACATTGAAACTGCCACAGTCCATCACAACAACTCTAAAAGTATCCCCTCTCACTCCAGCCTAGAGTATAGAGGTACAGTTGACATCAGTCCTCTTCCAAGCTTTAGTTCCCCAGGTCCCAGGAAATTGTATGACTGAATTAGTTTTCAGTTTTCTTCCAGAGACCTCAGTCTTCTGTTTTGTTTGAGAAGCATGATATTTGTCTTGTAGTTCCTGCTTAAATTTCTGTCCTGACTGTAGATGAATCTTAAAGGTCTTATTAAATAAAAACCTGGGGCAAGATATAGGGGTGAAAACCTGAGAGATCAGAGGAATAGGAAAAGCCACAAGCTAACCTAACCTCACTGACACCCCAGTCTCCAAAGAGACCTACTTCCTTGTATAACCACACCTATATACCTTTTTGTTCTGCTATATCATTTTCTTTCTCACTGTCCAGCCTGTATCACTTCCTATCTGTCTGTACAGACCTCCAGGACTCTATGGTTCATGCTGGGATTAAAGGTGCATGTCACCACTCTTGGCTATGTACCCAGTGTGACTTTGAACTCACAGAGATCCAGACACATCCCTGCCTCTCAAATGATAGGATGAAAGGCATGTACTACCATTGCCTGACTTCTATGTTTACTATAGTGGCTGGCTTTTTCCTCTGATCCTCAGGTAAATTTTATTGGGGGACATATTATTTTTGGAGACATAATACATCACCAAATTTCTCCTTTTTGTCTAAAATAAAAATGTTATAACTAATATATGAAAAACTACATACAGTAGTACAATAACTATATACAATATATACAAACAATAAATACAAACAATAAATACATCAACAATGTCTAGTCCATTTACATTTGACAAATTCAGTGAAAATATTCCATTCTATCCTATTTTGGTGAATCCAAAATGTACCTAAAATATTCACTTTCTATCCTATCTTGTATTATCAACAGAAAACTATCTTATGATGTCTTTCAAATTTATATACTACACCTCTTAGTGAATTTCTTTTCTGGAATTTCTTAACAAGGAAAAATATAACTATCTAATCTTCAACTCCCTCAGAGTCCTAAAAAAGAAATAATATTACCTAGTAAAACAGGAAGTTTAAACATGTGACTTCCAAATAATGTGAGTTATGACAGAAACAGCCAGCTCCTTGGACAGTCCCCTGAGGTCTCTCTGCAACATTGGGGCATCATCTTCAGTCTACAGGCTTAGCATATCTAACAGACTCATTTGTGAAGCAGGATGTAGGCAAGGCCTACAGCTCGACCCCACATTTAGTGCAAGTATTCCATGTACTAGAAAACTTGAATTCCACCACTGTCCTGTCGTGATTCAGGATTTTAAATTCTGGAAATTGTTGGTGTTTTTGGAATTCAGCTTCCCATTCTTCTCTGTTTGTGAATGGCTTCATCTATTTTATTGATTGCCAGTCTACCATTGAGAGGCCAGCCTCCATCAGTTTATTTACTCCTCCAAGAATAACTATTCCAGTTACTGCTCCATTGCACAAAAGGAGCCATTGGCCCACTGTCTGTTCAGCTGCCTTCAAAGGAAGGGGCACTGTACCTTTTCTGGATTGCAAAGGCCACTTCAGCAATGGTGCCATATTTCCCTGGCCTCAGAGGATGCCTGTTGCTAAAGCTGCAAACACTTTTGTGTTGGCAAAGATCTGCAGTCCTTTGCTTTGTGTTCTGCTTGTCCATTTTGGACAGCACACTGTCAGCAGTTGATGCGAGGGCACTTTCTTTCCCAGTGGTTAACTTTTTTTTTTGTTTTTGTTTTTGTTTTTCGAGACAGGGTTTCTCTGTGTAGCTTTGCGCCTTTTCCTGGAACTCACTTGGTAGCCCAGGCTGGCCTCAAACTCACAGAGATCTGCCTGGCTCTGCCTCCCGAGTGCTGGGATTAAAGGCGTGCGCCACCACCGCCCGGCTCCAGTGGTTAACTTTTGCCACAATGAAAGGTAATTCCATGTGGAGGTTCTTCAATGCCCATATCTTCTCTGAAGTTGTTTGGTGCTGCCAGGGGCTGACATGTCTCATAGTCATCAAAAAAGAAAAAAAAATCTATGTTATTAAAACTTCTTAAATGCCATTTTATATAGCTCTCTGAAGGGTTTGAGATGACCAGTCTATCTAAAATATATCTCTGCTTGACCTTGAAAACATACCTAAGATGACTCCAAATTTGATTGTAATGATTACTAATTTACATTTCTTTATATCCTAATCATTGGTAATAACAACTTTCAAGGATTAGCAAATTGAATTACATTGTTAAATGAACTGTGTAGGTACAATTCCTTGAGCAACATTAAAAATATATGTATAATATATTCTAACAAAATCAATCTCAAATTTGTAGCAATATATATAATTTGTATGCAATATACCAAAATCCAACCCAATGTAAAATATTTAAAACTAGTAGTTGCTGTATAAAATTAGATCCAACAATAAACCTTTTTATCTTATCATGTCTATATAAATCAATCTCAAATTTGTAACAATATATATTTTTATATAATATACAAAAATGTAATCAAATGTAAAATATTTAAAAGTATTAATTGTCTTTCAAAAGTAGATTCAATAATCTACCTTTTTATCTATATCTCCTCTTTTTACTTTTCAGAGTAGATTCAATAATCTACTTTTTATTCTATCATTTCTATATCTTTTTTGAGAGTAGATTCAATAATCTACCTCTTATCTATATTCTCCTTTTTTTCAAACAAGAACCCTAAATCTAATCTCCTTTGTTTAGACATTTTCCTGACCATTAACAATAACAACTTGTAACCAACCATCCTAAACAATGACAATTATCCAAACCCATTGAAAGACTAAAACCCACCCACCCCACCTCTTGGGAATGTAGGTGTTGTGTTCTTAAAATTACTTCCTGATGTTTGTGGGCAAAGGCATCTTTATGGGACCTGAAAAGAAAAATTTTGGGTTAATTGTCAGATCCTGGAGAGGTAGCTGTATCATTTGTTGCCCAGTCTCTGCATAATGCAAATATGCAGTGCTTATCTCAAGTTCTTGTTTGAGTAGTCTGTGAGGCTGGATCATCTCAGTGAGCCAACTTGAAATGATCCTGAGCAGTTTGTAGTCCAAAGCTGATTTTTGGGTGATGTTTGTCAGCTTAGTGGTATTATTATTGTCCATGTGAAATTGTCGTTGTGGGGTCCCATCATCATTTTGGAGACTTCAAAGTCACTGTTAGGTGTGGTCATGCCCTGCAGAAAACTGATGGAGACTCAAACATAAAAACATGTATAGGCATTTAGATGAAGCCTTTTTTTGAGAATTTGTTGCTACTCTATATGACTATTAATGTCATAACAAAAATTAAAAATATGTCATAAATTTTGATATAAAATTCATATTTTAAGAAAAGTTTTAAATAATCAAAATATAACCAGAGAACTGAGATTATTGGCAATAAAATAGTACCTTAATTTTGGTTTTCTTCTGTCCCATATCAGATGGCTCTTCTACATGATACAAAGTTTTTTGTTTTTTGTTTTTTAATTTTTATTTTGCAATACAATTAAGTTCTACATACAGGCACAGATTCCCTTGTTCTCCCCCCTCCCGCCCCCCTCACCTTCCCCCCAGCCCGCCCCCCATTCCAATCTCCTCCAGGGCAAAGCCTTCCCCACGGACTGAGATCAACCTGGTGGACTCAGTCCAGATAGGTCCAGTCCCCTCCTCCCAGGCCGAGCCAAGGGACCCTGCATAGGCCCCAGGTTTCAAACAGCCAACTGATGCAATGAGCACAGGACCCGGTGCCACTGCCTGGATGCCTCCCAAACAGATCAGGCCAATCAACTGTCTCACCCACTCAGAGGGCCAGATCCAGTTGGTAACCCCTCAGCCATTGGTTCATATTTCATGTGTTTCCGTTTGTTTGGCTATTTGTCTCTGTGCTTTATCTGACCTTGGTCTCAACAATTCTCTCTCATATAAACCCTCCTCATTCTCGCTAATTGGACTCCCAGAGATCCACCTGGGGCCTAGTCATGGATCTCTGCATCCAGATCCCTCAGTAGTTGGATGAGGTTTCTAGCACGACAATTAGGGTGTTTGGCCATCCCATCACCAGAGTAGGTCAATTCGGACTGTCTCTCGACCATTGCCAGCAGTCTGTTGTGGAGGTATCTTTGTGGATTTCTGTGGGCCTCTCTAGCACTTTGCTTCTTCCTATTCTCATGTGGTCTTCATTTACCATGGTCTCCTATTCCTTGTTCTCCCTCTCTGTTGTTGATCCAGCTGGGATTTCCCACTCACCCAAGCTCTCTTTCCCTCGACCCTCGCCCTTCACTACCCCCACTCATGTCCAGGCTGTTCATGTAGATCTCATTCCATTTCTCTGTCATTGGGCGATCCCTGTGTCTTTCTTGGGGTCCTGTTTTCCAGGTAGCCTGCCTGGTGATGTGAGTAGCAGTCCAGTCATTCTTGTTCCACATCTAGTATCCTGTTATGAGTGAGTACATACCATGTTTGTCTTTCTGAGTCTGGGATACCTCACTCAGGATGATTTTTTCTAGGTCCATCCATTTGTCTGCAAACCTCATGATGTCATTGTTTTTCTCTGCTGAGTAGTATTCCATTGTGTATATGTACCACATTTTGTTTATCCATTCTTCAGTTGAAGGGCATCTAGGTTGTTTCCATGTTCTGGCTATTACAAACAATGCTGATATGAACATAGCTGAACAAGTGCTCTTGTGGTGTGGTTGAGCATTCCTTGGGTATATGCCCAAGAGTGGTATAGCTGGATCTTGGGGGAGATGGATTCCCAATTTTCTAAGAAAGCGCCATATTGATTTCCAAAGTGGTTGTACAAGCTTGCATTCCCACCAGCAGTGGAGGAGAGTTCCCCTAGCTCCACATCCTCTCCAGCATAAGGTGTCTTCAGTGTTTTTGATCTTAGCCATTCTGACAGGTGTAAGGTGGTATCTCAGAGTCGTTTTGATTTGCATTTCCCTGATGATTAGAGATGTTGAGCAATTCCTTAAATGTCTTTCAGCCATTTGAGTTTCCTCTGTTGAGAATTCTCTGTTTAGTTCTATAGCCCATTTCTTAATTGGACTGTTGGGCATTTTGATGTCTAATTTCTTGAGTTCCTTATATATTCTGGATATCAGTCCTCTGTCAGATGTGGGATTGGTGAAGATCTTTTCCCATTCTGTAGGCTGTCGCTTTGCTTTGTTGACCGTATCCTTTGCCCTACAAAACAGTTTCAAGAGGTCCCATTGATTGATTGTTTCTCTCAGTGTCTGTGCTACTGGTGTTCTATTTAGAAAGTGGTCTCCTATGCCAATGCGTTCAAGACTACTTCCTACTTTCTCTTCTAGCAGGTTCAGAGTAGCTGGATTTATGTTGAGGTCCTTGATCCACTTGGACTTAAGTTTTGTGCACGGTGATAGATATGGATCTATTTGCAGCCTTCTCCATGTTGATATCCAGTTTTGCCAGCACCATTTGTTGAAGATGCTTTCTTTTTTCCATTGTGCACTTTTGGCTTCTTTGTCAAAAATTATTTGTTCATAGGTGTGCGGATTAATGTCAGGGTCTTCAATTCGATTCCATTGGTCCACATGTCGGTTTTTATGCCAGTACCAAGCTGTTTTTATTACTGTAGCTCTATAGTACAGCTTGAAGTCAGGGATCGTGATGCCTCTAGAGGTTGTTTTATTGTACAGGATTCTTTTGGCTATCCTGGGTTTTTTGTTTTCCATATGAAGTTGAGTATTATTCTTTCCAGGTCTGTGAAGAATTGTTGTTGGTATTTTGATGGGGATTGCATTGAATCTCTAGATTGCTTTGGTAGATTGCCATTTTTACTATGTTAGTTCTGCTATCCATGAGCATGGGAGATCTTTCCATTTTCTGACATCTTCTTCAATTTCTTTTTCAGGGACTTAAAGTTCTTGTCATATAGGTCCTTCATTTGCTTGGTTAGTGTTACCCCAAGGTATTTTATGTCATTTGTGGCTATAGTAAAGGGTGATGTATCTCTGATTTCCTTCTCCGCTTTTTTGTCCATTGTATATAGGAGGGCTACTGATTTTTTTTGAGTTGATCTTGTATTCTGCTATGTTGCTGAAGGTGTTTATAAGTTGTATCAGTTCCTTGGTGGAATCTTTGGGGTTGCTCAAGTATACTATCATGTCATCTGCAAATAGGGAAAGCTTGACTTCTTCCTTTCCAATTTGTATCCCCTTAATCTCCTTATGTTGTCTTATTGCTCTGGCTAGAACTTAAAGTACTATATTGAATAAGTATGGGGAGAGCGGACAGCCTTGCCTCGTTCCTGATTTTAGTGGAATTGTTTTGAGTTTCTCTCCATTTAATTTGATGTTGGCTGTTGGCTTGCTGTAAATTGCCTTTTATGTTTAGGTATGTTCCCTGTATTCCTGATCACTCCAAGACCTTTATCATGAAGGGGTGTTGGATTTTGTCAAATGCCTTTTCAGCATCTAGTGAGATGATCATGTGGTTTTTTTCTTTGAGTTTGTTTATATGGTGTATCACATTGACAGACTTTCATATGTTGAACCATCCTTGCATCCCTGGAATGAATCCTACTTGATCATGGTGGATAATTGTTTTGATGTGTTCTTGGAGTCTGTTTGCCAGTATTTTGTTGAGTATTTTTGCATCAATGTTCATGAGGGAGATCGGTCTGTAGTTCTCTTTCTTTGTTGTATCCTTGTTTGGTTTGGGAATCAGGGTAATTGTAGCCTCATAGAAGGAGTTTGGTAATGTTCCTTCTGTTTCTATTGTATGGAACAATTTAGAGAGTATTGGTATTAACTCTTCTTTGAAGATCTGGTAGAATTCTGCACTGAAACCATCTGGTCCTGGGCTTTTTTTGGTTGGGAGACTTTTAATGACTGTTTCTATTTCGTTAGGGGTTATTGGACTATTTAAATAGTTTATCTGGTCTTGATTTAATTTAGGTATGTGGTACCTATCCAGAAAATTATCCATTTCTTTTAGGTTTTCCAGTTTTGTGGAATAGAGGTTTTTGAACTATGACCTGATGATTCTCTGGATTTCCTCAATGTCTGTTGTTATGTCCCCCTTTTCATTTCTGATTTTGTTGATTTGGATGCTCTCTCTCTGTCTTTTGGTTAGATTGGATAAGGGTTTGTCTATCTTGTTGATTTTCTCAAAGAACCAACTCTTTTTTTCATTAATTTTTTGTATTGTTCTCTTTGTTTCTATTTTATTGATTTCAGCTCTCACTTTGATAATTTCCTGGCATCTGTTTTTCCTGGGAGACTTTGCTTCTTCCTGTTCTAGACCTTTCAGGTGTGCTGTTAAGTCACTAGTGTGAGACTTCTCCAGCTTATTTATGTGGGCGTTTAGTGCTATGAATTTCCCTCTTAGTACTGCTTTCATAGTGTCCCATAGGTTTAGATATGTGGTGTCTTCATTTTTGTTGATCTCTAGGAAGTCTTTAATTTCTTTCTTTATTTCCTCCTTAACCCATTGGTGATTCAGGTGGGTATTGTTCAGTTTCCATGAGATTGTAGGTTTTCTGTAATTTTTGTTGTTGTTGAAATCCAACTTTAGACCATGGTGGTCTGATAGAACACAGGAGGTTATTCCAATTGTTTTGTATCTGTTTAGATTTGTTTTGTGACCAAGTATGTGGTCGATTTTAGAGAAGGTTCCATGGGGTGCTGAGAAGAAGGTATATTCTTTTTTGTTAGGATGGAATGTTCTGTAGATGTCGATTAAGTCCATTTGAGTCATGACATCAATTAAGTCCTTTATTTCTCTGTTAAGTTTCGATTTGGGGGATCTGTCCAGTGGTGAAAGTGGGGTGTTGAGGTCTCCCACTATTAATGTGTGGGGTTTTATATGTGATTTAAGCTTTAATAATGTTTCTTTTACATATGTGGGTGCCCTTGTGTTTGGGGCATAAATGTTCAGAATTGAGACTTCATCTTGGTGGATCTTTCCTGTGATGAGTATGTAATGCCCTTCTTGATCTCTTTTGATTGATTTTAGTTTGAAGTCTATCTTGCTGGATATCAGGATGGCTACACCCGCTTTTTTCTTAAGACCATTTGATCAGAAAGTCTTTTCCCAGCCTTTTATTTTTAGGTAGTGTCTATCTTTGAATTTGAGATGTGTTTCTTGTATGCAGCAGAAAGATGGGTCCTGCTTTCATATCCATTCTGTAAGGCTATGTCTTTTTATAGGTGAATTAAGTCCATTGATATTGAGGGATATTAATGTCCAGTGATTGTTCATTCCTGTTATTTTTTGGTGGTGATGTGTGTGTACTTTTCTTCGTTGGGGTTTACTGCTGTGGCTTTATCTATTGCCTGTGTTTTTGAGGGTGTGTCTGACTTCCTTAGGTTGGAATTTTCCTTCTAGTGCTTTTTGTAGGGCTGGGTTTGTGGATAAATATTGTTTAAATCTGGCTTTGTCATGGAATGTCTTGTTCACTCCATCTATGATGATTAAAAGTTTTGCTGTGTATATTAGTCTAGGCTGACATCCATGGTCTCTTAGTGTCTGCATTACATCTGTCCAGGACCTTTTGGCTTTCAAAGTCTCCATTGAGAAATCGGGTGTTATTCTGATAGGTTTGCCTTTATATGTCACTTGGCATTTTTCCTTTGCTGCTCTTAATATTCTTTCTTTATTCTGTACGTTTAATTGTTTAATTATTATGTGGCGAGGGGACTTTTTTTGGGGGTCTAGTCTGTTTGGTGTTCTATAGGCTTCCTGTATCTTCATAGGCATTTCCTTCTTTAAGTTGGGAAAGTTTTCTTCTATGATCTTGTTGAATATATTTTCTGTGCCCTTGGGTTGGTATTCTCCTTCTTCTACCCCTATTATTCGTAGGTTTGGTCTTTTCATGGTGTCCCAAATTTCTTGGACATTTTGGTTCATGACTTTGTTGACTTTAGTGTTTTCTTTGACTGATGAATCTATTTCTTCTATTGTATCTTCAACGCTAGAGATTCTCTCTTCCATCTCTTGCATTCTGTTGATTATACTTGCATCTGAAGTTCCCAATCGTTTTCTCAGATTTTCTATTTCCAGCATTCCCTCTGTTTGTGTCTTCTTCATTTTTTCTATTTCCCTTTTCAGGTCTTGGACTGTTTTCTTCATTTGTTTCATTGATTTTTCTTGATTTTCTTTCAGTATTTTATTGTTCTCTTCCAGGACTTTTTTGATTTCTTCTAATTTGTTTGCCCTTTCCTCTAGTTGTTTACAGCGTTCTTCACATTTTTTTGTCTTTTCCTCTACACGAGCCTCTAGCTTCTTCATGATGACATTCATAAGACTATTTTCTTCTGCTTCTTCCAATTTCTGATGTTCAGGTCTAGGTGTTGGAGGAGGGCTAGGGCCTGGTGATGGTGTATTGCTATTCATTTTGTTGTATGTGTTTCTGCCTTGATGTCTGCCCATCTCCTTGTGGTTCGTTCTTGGCCTTATCTGCACACTTGGTTCAGACAGAGCTGACAGATTCAGGAAGTCTCTCTCTCTTGTCCAGATGGGAGCTCTCTTGTCCAAATTGGAAGTCCGGTGCAGGATGGGAGCTCTTGTTCAGAAGGGAAGTCCAGAGGAGGATGGGTGCTCTCCTCTCTCTCTCTCTCTCTCTCTCTCTCTCTCTCTCTCTCTCTCTCTCCTCCAGATGGCGGATGGGCGTGGGGTCAGGGCGTGGAGACTGCAGGGTCTGCCAGGGGTCTTGGAGAAGGGGATCCTTCCTGGTGGGGCTAGAAGGGAACTTGCCCAGTGACCAGAACCTGGGGCCAAGTTGGACAGGTCTTCCTGAGTGGCTGGTGCCCAGGTATGGGGTTGGGGGCAAGTTAGGGGACTCACCTGTGCTTCAGAAGGGAAGTCCGGGGGCAAGATGGGAGCTGGGAGCTGGGGGCCGGCCTCTAAGTCTCAGGAAGAAGCTTGGGGCTCAGGCGGATGGGGGTGGGGGCAGGTCGTGGAGACTGAAGGGTCTGCCAGGGGTCTTGGAGAAGGGGATCCTTCCCGGTGGAGCTAGAAGGGAACCTGCCCAGTGACCAGAACCTGGGGCCAAGTTGGGCAGGTCTTCCCCAGAGTGGCTGGTGCCCAGGGATGGGGTCGGGGGCAAGTTAGGGGACTCACCTGTGCTTCAGAAGGGAAGTCCGGGGCAAGATGGGAGCTGAGGGCCAGCCTCTAAGTCTCAGGAAGAGGCTTGAGGCTCAGGCGGATGGGCGTGGGGACAGGGCGTGGAGACTGCAGGGTCTGTCAGGGGTCTTAGAGAAGGGGATCCTTCCTGGTGGGGCTGTGCTTCAGAAGGGAAGTCCGGGGCAAGATGGGAGCTGGGGGCCAGCCTCTAAGTCTCAGGAAGAGGCTTGGGGGCTCAGGCAGATGGGCGTGGGGGCAGGGCGTGGAGACTGCAGGGTCTGCCAGGGGTCTTGGAGAAGGGGATCCTTCCCGGTGGGGCTGTGCTTCAGAAGGGAAGTCCAGGGCAGATACAAAGTTTTTGTATTTACTTTTAACAAGCATTCTTGGGTTTAGAGAAGGAGAGAGCCATTCTCCAACTCCAAAGCCAGCTTTAATTTTTAATTGAACTGGAACTACATAAAGATCATTTGTGTTATGTGTCTACAGAGAAGAGCAGAAACAAACATTTAGGAAGACTTATAAAATTTTTATGTAATATACCAATAGGCCAATTTACTCTTTTCCTTGGGACATTTATTCTGGATGATTTGTCCTTTTTCTTTAGATGTCTTATTCGTCCAATGTTCTTCAGATTCCCTAGCCTTCATTCTCCTGAAAGACAAAACAGAAACCCTTCCCCAAGCTTAACTTTGGGGAGATTCCTTTTTGGCAAGTTATATCTTATTAAATGAAAAGCATTGGTTAGTAGTATATGTTAATTTTAAATTGGATGGTCATGCTGGTTGATGAACTATCACCTCATTAAAAGGTCTCTCTTGTTCAAATTGGACTTTTATCAATATTGATGGTATCCATAGCATTTCTTTTCTTGTAGAAACAAAAGAAACACCTTGTCCCCAACATAATAAATATCCTGGTTTCCATTATGAGGTCAGCACATCTTTAAAGTATTATAGGCTGATTTAATTCTGTAGTTTTTTCTATTATCCAATGTCTCTCTGCAGTCGTTCCTTTCTCATTAGCACTGAGAAAATTCAAAGTTAATACAGCATTATGTAATCTATTTCTGGGGTTTTCTGTTTGCCCTTTCTGTTTATTTAGCATATCCTTTAGAGTTTTATTTGATCTTTCTATGAATGCTTAGCCTGTATGATTATGTGGTATACCTGTAATATGCTTTACATTATAATAAGCAAAAAACAGTTTCATTTTACCAGATACATATGCTGGAGCATTGCCAGTTGTAATTTGTGCAGGTATACCCATGATGGCCATAACTTCTAACAAACTAGTGATTACTGAATCAGTTTTTTCAGAACTCAGAGAAGTTGCCCATTGAAATCCTGAATAAGTTCCAATTTCCTTGGCTTGTTGCCAGGTTATGGAAAAATCCTTTTTTAAACCTTTACTGTTGACATGATGTTTTACGAAATTCTGAGGCTTCCAGCACAATTCCTATCAATAGTTTATCAATCTCATCATAACCTTGTGCTAGGGCCCTGGCAGACCTGTATGGGATCAGATGTGAGTTGTTTATAAAGGGATGCTTCCTATTCCTAATTATGTCTTGTAAATAAATAAATAAATAACAAAGTTAATTTTGACTCATCATGTATAAATTCTGCAGTCTCAATATGTAAGATCACTCTTTCAGCATATTGAGACACTAACTACGTTGAGAGGTTCTGAATAATCCATTAATACCATCTCTTCCAAACCCTGAAGCATCTCGGTTGTTAAAGGCCATTACTGAACTCATATAGGCTTGTTCTGCAGGGAATCACTAACAGGTCTAACAGTGAATTTGAAGTCTCCAGAAAGATGATGAGGTCCCACAACAATGATTCCATGTGGACAATAGTAATACCAGTAACCTGACAAACATCACCTACAGATCAGCTTTGGACTACAAACTGCTCAGAACAATTTCAAGATGGCTAGCAGAGATGACCCAGTTTCACAGACTACTTGAACAAGGACTTGAGATAAACTCTGAACTTTGGGATTATACAGATACTAGACAACAAGTGATATAGCTACCTTTCCTAGAACTCAACAATTAACCCAAATTTTTTTTCTTTTCAGAATAAAGATGCCTTCACCCATAACCAGCAGGAAGCAATTTTACGAACACGATGCCCACATTCCCAAAAAGATGGTGTAGGGTGAGTAGTTTTTGGTCTTTCAGTGGATTTGGGGTCTGGGATAATTTTTATTGTTTAGGAGGGCTGGTTACAATTTGTTGTTGTTAATCGTTAGGAAAAGGGCTAAGCAAAGGAAATTAGATTTAAGGTTCTTGTTTGAAAAAAAGATATATAGAAATGATAGAATAGAGGGTAGATTATTGAATCTACACTGAAAAGTCAAAAGAAGATATAGATGTGATATAGATACAAAGATAGATTATTGAATCTACTTGTAAAAGACAATTACTAGTTTTAAATACATTCCATTGGATTGGATTTTTATATATTGTATACAAATTATATATATATATTCATATTGAGATTGTTAGAAAATGCTGTTTGTATAATTCTAATCTTATTCAAGATAGTGTACTTACACAGTTCATTTAACAATGTAATGAAATTTGCTAATCCTTGAATGTTATTATTACTAACTATTAGGGTATAAAGAAATGAAAGGTAGTAGTTAGACATTACAATCGAACTTGTAGTCATATTAAGTATGTTTTCAAGGTCGAGCAGAGAAATATTAGATAGACAGGTCATCTTCAACCCTTCAGAGGTCTACAGAATATGGTATTTAAAATGTTTTAATAACTTGGAATTTTTTTTTCTTTTTTTATGACTATGACACATGTCGGCTCCTGGAAGCACCAGTCTACTTTAGAGAAGATATGGTCATTGAAGAAACTGCATATGGTGTTAACTTTCATTATGGCAAAAGTTAGCCACTGGTCAACAAAATGCCCTCGCATTGATTGTTGACAAACAGGACAATATGGGCAGACAGAACATGAAACAGAGGACTGCTGATTTTTTTCTTTTGTCTTTTTTTTTCATTTTTCTTTATTAAGAAATTTTCTACTCACTCCACATGCTATCCACAGACCCCCTTCTCCTTCCTTCCACCCCCAGCCCTCTTTCTCAAGCCACCCCACATCCCCACATCCCCCAAATTGAGGTCTCCCATGGGGAGTCAGACTGCTCATTCTTGCCAAGAGAAGTGTGGTTGTGGATTTAGCAACAGGAGTCCTCTGAGGCCAGGATAACATGGCACCATCTCTGAAGTGGCTTTTGCAATCTGGAAAAGGTATAGTGTCCCTTGTTTGAAGGCAGCTGAACAGGCAGTGGGCTGATGGCTTCTGATGTGCAGTGGAACAGCAGCTGAAACAGTTATTCTTGAAAGAGTAACTAGGATGATGGAGTCTAACCTCTCAATGGTAGACTGGCATTTAAAAAAAGAAGGGAAGCCACCCACAAGCTGAGATGAACGGGATGCCAAGATGAAGCCACCCACAAGCCAAGAAGAATGGACAGCTGAATTAAAAAAAAACACCAACAATTTCCAGAATTTAAAATCCTGAATAATGACAGGACATTGGTGGAATTCAGGTTTATCTGGTATATGAACTACTGGCCCCTCATGTGAGCTTGAACTGTTGGCCTTGTGTACATCCTACTTCACAAACAAGTCTGTCAGATAAGCTAAGTCTATAGGCTAAAGATGATGTCCCAACAATGTGGAGATACCTCGGGTAACTGTCCTGGTAGCTGGCTGTTTTGGTAACTCACAGTTTTTTGGAAGTTGCTTGTTCGCACTTCCTGTTTTATTAGGTAATATTATTTTTTTCCTGGGTCTCTGAGGGAGTTGAAAATTAGATAGTTATGGTTAGTTTTCCTTTTAAAGAATTTCAAAAAAGAAACTCACTAAAGAGGTGTTAGTGTATAAATTTGAAAGACATTGTAAGATAGTTCTCTGTTATTAATATAAGTTTGGATATAAAATGATTCAGGTACATTACTTACCAAAATAAGATAGATCATGGAATATTTTCTCTGAGTTTGTCAAATGCAAATGGACTAGACATTGTTGAGTTATTTATTGCTAGTATATATTGTATATAGTTATTGTACTTTTTGTATATAGTTTTTGTTATATTAGTTATAACTTTTTTCTTTTTATTAGAATAAAAAGGAGAAATGTTGTGATATTTTATTTGTTTTAAAATGTCATTTTATTTGTTAATAAAGTTTGCCTGGAGATCAGAGGTCAAATAGTCAGCCATAAATAGAAATCAGGTGGTGGTAGCACACGCCCTTTATCTAATCAAATGGCAGCCAGAGTCTATGGGTGTTCAAGGACACAGCCAATCGTGGTTATTTATTTCCAGTACCAACCACAGGGACCTGGAGGTCTGTATAGACAGGCAATGATGAGAAAGTGATGTGGCTGGACTTAGAGCCAATGAGAAGGCAGAACAGGAAGGCAATAAAAGCACAGGTTAGACAAGATAAGTCTTTCTCTGTGGAAGCTACTGCATGGTGTTAAACTAAGGCTAGTTGTGGCTCTTTGCTATTTCTCTCATATCTTTGGCTATTACCCCTGTATTTGGCTCTGTGTTTCTTATTTAACAAGACTATTTAGAAATTTGTCTACAGCCCAGGATTTGTTTTTGCATTTCCAGGGTAATAAAGGCATCCATCTAAGCAATCTGAAGACCACTGGAAAAATCAGACATCTGAAGCAAAATGTTAAATCATCCAGAGAAAATGTCCCAAGAAAAAGAGTAAATTGGCCTATTGGTATATCCCATTTCCAATAGGATAAAATTTTATAAATCTTTCCAAATATTTGTTTCTGCTGTTCTCTACAAACACATGAATCAAATGGTCTTTTTGTAGTCTCAGTTCAATTACAAATTAAAACTGGCTTTGGAGTTGGAGATTGGTTCTCTCATTCTCTAAACCCAAGCATGTTTATTAAAAGAAAAATCCAAATCTATGTCTCATGTCAGAAGAGCTACCTGATATTTGACAGAAGGAAAACCAAAATTAAGCGACTATCCAAATGCTACTAATCTCATGATTCTCTGCTTTTATTTTGAATATTTAAAATTTTCTTAAGGTATAAATAGTATCTTAATATTTATAAAATTAATATGTATATATTTTAAACTTTTTGTTATGATGTTAGTAGGCATATAGTGTACTAATTCTAGAAAATGTCTTCATATAGCTTCCTGTACAAGGTTTCAGGTTTGAGTCTCTTTCATGTATCTAGGAACTAATTTTTTGTACTTTAGATGTACATAACAATTTATGGTCCTTTACCCTCTTTGAGATCTGCTGCATATGACTTTTGAAATGTTCAAGTTTTCTACAGTGACCCATAACCATGCCTAACAGTGACCTTTGAAGTGTCCAAGAGGAGAATGGGGCCCCAGAACGATGATTCCACCTGGATTGTGGTAACACCTCTAAGCTGACAAACACCACCCAAAGATATGCTTTGGACTACACATTGCTCAGGACAATTTCAAGGTGGCTAGCTGAGATAGTCCAGCCTCACAGACTACTCTAGCCAGGAACTGAGATAATCTCTGCACTTTCCCATTACAGAGACTGGACAACAAATGATACAGTAACCTCTCCCAGGTCTTGACAATTATTTCATTTTTTTCAGGATCCCCTAAAGATGCTATCATCCCCAGACAGCATGAAGTAATTTAGAGAACATGATACCCATATTCCCAAGAGGTGGGATGGACAGTTGTTGGTCATTCAGTAGGTTATGGATATTTGTCATAGTTTAGGGGGGTTGGTTACAAATTGTTATTGATAGTGGTCAGGAAAGAAGCTGAACAAAGGAGATTAGATTCAGGGATCTCACTCCAAAAATAAAAAAGGGGGGATTTAGACATAGAATAAATAGATAGATTTATACTTTTAAACTAAAAAGCAGCTACTAGTCTTAAATATTTTACATTGGTAAGCATTTTTGTATATTGATACAAATTTAAGATTACTTTTGTTTTAACTGTATGTATGTTTCTACTCTTGTTTAAGATATTTTTGTATATTGATACAAATTTAAAGTTATTGTAGTTATCACATACTGTACAAATGTTTCTACTCTTGTTCTAGGTATTGTACCTATAGAGCTCATTTAGCAATGTAATGTAAATTTCTAGTCCTTGAAAGTTATTATTAAAAAGTATTTAGGATAATAAAGAAATGCAAATTACTAGTGTGTCACCTATCACAATCAAACTTGTAATCATGTTAGGTATGTTTTTAAGGTCAAACAGAGATATAGTTTAAATAGACAGGTAGTCTTTAAATACTTCAGAGATCTAAAAATTATAATATTTAAGATGTTTTGACTACATAAGGTTCTTTTTTATGATAATTAGAATGTCTGCTCCCGGCATTTAATAGATTGAATGAGTTTTGGGGGAGATTAACTTTGGACTTTTAAACCAGTTTCAGACTGATAGACTATGAGACCTTTAAAGTTAGACTGAATGCATTTCTGCATTATGATATGGCTACAAGTCTATAGGGGCCAGGGAGTATAATGTGGTGGTTTGAAAGAAAATGGTCCCTATAGACTCATAGGGAGTGGCACTATTAGGAGGTGTGGCCTTGATGGAATAAATGTGGTTTTGTTGAAAAAAGTGTGTTATTAGGGTAAGAATTTGAGGTTTTATAAGCTCAAGCAGGGCCCAGTGTTTTCTGTCTTCCTGTTGCCTGACAACCCAGATGTATACCTCTCAACTCTTTCTCTAGCACCATGTCTGCCTGCATATGGCCAGGCTTCCTGCCATAATGACAACGGACTATATCTTCGAACTGTAAGTAATCCCCCCAATTAAAAATTTTTCTTTATAAAAGTTGCTGTGGTCATTCTGTCTCTTCAGAGCAACAGAATCCATAACTAAACAAGCACTGACCACTCTTTGCTTAACCCTGGGAGAAGGTAACTCCCCTCCTCCCAGGAGTCATTAGCTGCCTATAGTTCTTTGTCTGGGTGTGAAACTCTGATATTTCTCCCTCTGCATTAGCATGTGCACTCATGTTGCCATTGTTTTGATCTTGTGTTTGCAACCATTTCTAGGAAATATTGTTTCACAGCAGACTTTCTAATATTATGGTTCTTTCTGCCCCATTTTTAGTGTTTTGAAAGTATGGCCTTCATAGACTCCTGTGTTTGAATGATTGGCCTATAGAGAGTGGCAATATTAGGAGGTGTGGCCTTGTTGGAGTAGGTATTACCTTGGTGGATGATGTATGTCATTGTGGAGGTGGCCTTTGAGGTCTTACATGTTCAAGCTATGCCCAGAGTTAGACACATATTTCACTTCCTGTTTCCTGCAAATCAAGATGTAGAGCTCTCAGCTGCCTCCCCAGCACCATGTCTCCCTGCATGTCACCTTACATGAAAATAGACTAAACCTCTAAACTGTATTCCAGCCCCAATTAAATATTTTCCTTATAGGAGTTGCCATACTCATGGCATATATTTACAAAACTAGAAATCCTACCTAGGACAACCATCTTCTCTTATGCTTCCTTGATTATCAGAAATGACAGTACTATGAGGTGGTTTTCAAGGACAAAGGCAGGTATGGAGTGGAGACAGCCTGAGTCTATGTGACAAACTGTGTTTGCTGTAAATGGCAGAGCCTATGAGACAAAGTGTGTTTGCTGTATAGCAGAGCTGGCGAATGGGCCTGCATAAACTTTTTGGAGCTAGACAACTACAGAGTGAGTGAGTCCCAGATGCTGAACATGAGCTGTGTGATTTCCATTTACACTTCTAGATTTTTCATTTATTTTCTATTCTTCACTTCTTTCATTTTGGAATAAGACATATATTGTTTGTTTTTTATTTTCAAGACTTAGAGTTAAGAGACTTTTGACTATTAAAGAGTTATCGCATATTTTGTTGCTTAAAAATTTCAAAAGTATGAGACTTTGAAATTCTGACTGTATTTTATCTGGTGATATTAAAATGAGAGTTCAGGGACAAGGAATAGAAAAATTATGGCTTTAAGTGAAATGACTGTGTGACATTTTGACAATGGAATGTCCTAGTTATCAAATTCGCATATTGTCACAGAATAGGATCCTGAGAGAAATCCCAATTGAATACTTCATCAGTTTATCTTATGGAGATATCTCTGAGGGATTGTCTTAATTGTTAATTAAGGTAGGAGAATTCAGCCTACTTAGGGAATTGCCATTCCCTCGGCTAGTGGTCTGGAGCACTATAAGGAAGTTATCTAGCACTTGGGAAGCAGAGTCAGGTGGATCTCTGAGTTTGAAGCCAGCCTGGTCTACAGAGTGAGATCCAAGACAGGCACCAAAAACTGCACAGAGAAATTCTGTCTCAAAAAAAGCCAAGAAAAAAAAAAGAAAGTTATCTAAGCATCCACCTCTGAGATGCCAAGTGGGGAAACCAGCAAGCAGTATCCCTCCCTAGTTGTTTTAGTTCCTGCTTGAGTTCTTGCATGAATTCTCTCAGTGATAAACTCTGAAAAGTTTCTTTTAATATATGTTTTTGACCTTTTCCTGTCACATTTGTTTTCTGTATTCCATCACGTAAGCTTTCTTCCCTTTCACATATCTCCACCTCCATTACTTTCTACATAGATTCACAGAGTCATTACATCATGTATCACACACTCAAACCATGAGCCACAATAATCTGCCTTCTCTTCTTGTCACATACTGACTGAAACAGAGTGACTTTAGTACTGAATTTCAGAAAAAGAGAACAAAACACCCTAAATTCAGATTGTTTCCAGATGCTGACTATGAAATATAGATGTATCAGATTAAAATAAAATAATTGACAAAGGCCTCTCTACCCCTAATAAGAAGAAAGTGTTGTATGTTTATTGGAACATTAGTTACAGGATTCAGTACATGAGAGACTTAGGCACCCAACAACAGATAAATGGATTATGAAATTGTGACAGTCACACGTAGCATGTCATTCCTCACCTCAACTGTCAAAACTGGCTACAATATGGGTGGAGTTATGCCTAATAGTTAGGAACTAATCTTTGTATAATCTCTCAAAATAGAACTACCAGCTGGACAATAAACATTTAAAGCAGAAGCCTATGAAAATTTTTGATACACAGACCTTAACATTCTGCCCTCTATCCCAAAGTGTCATGCACATTTCATAATGTAAAACTCATGTAGTTCATCTTCAAGAGTCACAAAATGCTTAAATTGCTAACACTATGTAAGAAGCCCAAGTTCAATAAGGAGGGCAGGAAAGAGGATGCAATTGGAGAAGGTTAAGTATAACACTATAGGACTTATGAAAAGCTATATGGAAACCAACTACTTCCTCAAATAGATACATATATTAATGGACTTTTAATTTAAATGGAGTCACCATTTAACTCAACTGGAAGTAAGATCAACATAAGGAGAAAACTATTGAATAACCTCATTTACATATGGAACGTATATTAAAGTGTCAATATGTACAGGCAGACTGCATGATATAATGGTGGTTAATAAACCTTTGTGGTCATAGCAAATGAATAAATGTGTATAAAATATGAACTAACAAATATATAAGATGAAATATAAATAATTTACAACACAAGATCACTATGGTAAATTTACATTGCTCTCAGGAGTTTTTCCCATGATAGTTTTTGCTATATGGAGGAAAAGGAAGCTTAAATTTTAAATGTACATATAAATATATGTATATGTTAGTGCATTCAAATTTAACAACCATTTTTATCACACATCATACAACATGATGATATAATCTTAGTTTGCACTCTCAATTTTACATTAAATTGCAAATATGGACAGTACTGACCTCCAAGGCAGAGTTATGACTGGAGGAACAGAAGGGACTCACAGAGGCAAGGAAGTATTTTGTGTCTTGACTGGGTGTTGAGTCAAGTAGTTATATTTATCCAAGCAAATTTATTGAACTATGTATCTGTTTAATCTGTGCCTATCACTTTTTCTTAATTACACTTTAAATTATCAAAATTAGTAGCATTTAAGAATGAAATATTATTTCATAGAAAATGTTACCTCACTTGAGGTAATATATTCTAGGTTTAGCCTTTTATCTATATAAAAGGCTGAATAGTATTTCATTGTGTATATGTAGCACATTTTCATTATCCATTCATCCAGTGGAAGTCATTTGGGTTGTTTTCATTTCCTGGCTTCTGTGAAGAAGGTGTCAATGAACACTGGTGAACAAGTGTCTGTTGACTAGGATGGTCAGTTCTTTGGTCATATGCCAACAAGTAGTATAGCTTAGTCATATGTTAGATACATTTTTAGTCTTTGAAGATTCTCCATCCTGTTTTCCAGAGTGACTACACAAGTTCACATTTCTACAAGAATGAATGAGGGGAGGTCTGCTTTCTCCACAACCTAGATAACATTTTTTGTTCATTTTGGGTTGTTGTTGTTGGTGGTGTTTCTGATGTTGATTAGAAATGTGCTGCCTGGGGTGACGTGAAATATCAAAGTTGTTTTAGTTTGCATTCTTCTCATTGATTAGGATGATAAAGACATTCAAGATTTTATCAGCAATTTTTATTTATCCTCTTCAGAACTCTCAGTTTAGGTCTCAGTCCATTTTTCAAATGGTAATTTGGTTTTTGGACTCTTCATTTTTGAAATTCTTTATATATTCTGAGTATTAATCCTCCATCTGGTATATAACTGGTAAAGATTCTCTGCCATCCTGTGAGTTTCTTTGTTACCTGGCTGATTGCTTCCTTAGTTATGCAGAAGTTTTTTAGTTTTATGAAGACTCACTTATCATTGTTTGTCTCAATTGTTTTGCAAATGGACTCCTGTCCACAAAGACAAATGTAACACAGTCTTTCTTTTCTGTAGCTCAAGCTTTAAATTCTGAGATGAGCATATACAACATGAAATAACCACAAACCAGAAAAGTATAAAGAGACCATATGTTGGGGCAATTGGGAGATTATAGCAGGATAGAGATGATGTGAAGTGGGAATTGGAATAATGGGGAGGGGATCTGACTGGGGTAAAGGGTGGAATGTCAATAAAGAAGGAAGAAGAGGGACAAGGGACAAATAATAGGAAGGTTGTTTGTTAAGGCCTTAAGGAATTGTATTATTTTATCTTTCCTTGAAATTATACAGATACATGAATATATATGTGTGTGTTTATATATATTCATGTACACATATACATGTATACACACATATGCATGTATACAAAAATTTTATATTTATACATATATATATGTATGTATATTCATACACATACATCTTAAGGGAAGTTAAGCCACTTGGGCCGAAAATAAACCCACAGAAGCAGTTCCAGGCATGAGACACCTCATTTTAAATGGTTGGTCAGGATAGTCCGTGTGACTCCCTGTGACTCCCCAAGCAATATGAAATATAGATGTAACCTTTGGTCATTTCTTAATGGTTTAGGGTAGGCTGGTATTGCTGAAGACACTTCACATTTAGGACAAAAGACTCAGATGATTTGAGCTTGAGCTGATCTCTTTCCTGTGGTATGACTTCCATGGTTCCAGAAAATACTATACAAACTGCCAAGTGAAGAAAACAATTAAACATTCCTACCAAGCTTCAATACTCAGACTCATTTTAAAGGAAAATGTAAACACTCATAATTCAAATTATGGATGCTATGCACTTTTGGGAATAATGTAAATATGATGGAGGTTCAATTCAAGAGGAAATAAGTTCAATGACACTCATTGAAAATTTTTTCATGACAGGTTAGACAGTCACAGAGAGAGAATCAGGTCAAAGACAAGGGAAGAAGAGGAAAGACATGATCATGGAATGCTAACCAAGGCATTGGGAAAGGGGGAAACTGGAGACAGTTTTTCTCTACCTTACAGTGTGCTTGGATGTTGATGTATAAAACCTTATCTTATTTTTTCAGTGAAAAAGATGGCAGATATTTGAAGTTCTAGACTCAAAATGGGTGAATGGAGATTTAGAGTATGCAGTCTTAAAGATGCATATATGTTTGCTAAGCAATTTATATAAGGAAAAGTTTAGAATTATACATATATTCTAAAATGTAAGGATTTGGAAGAAACTGGAATTATGGGAATTTCAATTATTTATCTTAACATTTAAAAAACAACTTGTAAAATAGGGACATTTCTATTAAATACAATATTCATTTAATCTTTATCATGTTCAATGACCAAAGAAATCCTGACCTTCCCTGTACAGCCTTGGGCCTTCTTTGTAGGGAGGGGTTTGTCTATAATGGAGTTGCCCTGACCTCAAGTGATTTGATTAAAAGGTTTATATCACAAGGGGCTGTAGTGAGGCCCACATAAGGCAGCTTTAGGGAGCTGTAGTCAGTTCTATTTAACAAGTCCCATTTCACCCAATTTCTAGAAAATGACTATTTTCTCAATCAGTTAAACAAGGTTATGGAGCCCATCTTCCCCCGGACTTCCCTTCTGAAGCACAGGTGAGTGCCCTAGCTTGCCCCCGACCCCATCCCTGGGCACCAGCCACTCCGGGGAAGACCTGCCCAACTTGGGCCCAGGTTCTGGACCCCGGGCAGGTGCCCTTCTACCCCAACCGGGAAGGATCCCCTTCTCCAAGACCCCTGGCAGACCCTGCAGTCTCCACGCCCTGCCCCCACGCCCATCTGCCTGAGCCCCAAGCCTCTTCCTGAGACTTAGAGGCCGGCCCCCAGCTCCCATCTTGCCCAGGACTTCCCTTCTGAAGCACAGGTGAGTGCCCTAGCTTGCCCCCGACCCCATCCCTGGGCACCAGCCACTCCGGGGAAGACCTGCCCAACTTGGGCCCAGGTTCTGGACCCCGGGCAGGTGCCCTTCTACCCCAACCGGGAAGGATCCCCTTCTCCAAGACCCCTGGCAGACCCTGCAGTCTCCACGCCCTGCCCCCACGCCCATCTGCCTGAGCCCCAAGCCTCTTCCTGAGACTTAGAGGCCAGCCCCCAGCTCCCATCTTCCCCCGGACTTCCCTTCTGAAGCACAGGTGAGTGCCCTAGCTTGCCCCCGACCCCATCCCTGGGCACCAGCCACTCCGGGGAAGACCTGCCCAACTTGGGCCCAGGTTCTGGACCCCGGGCAGGTGCCCTTCTACCCCAACCGGGAAGGATCCCCTTCTCCAAGACCCCTGGCAGACCCTGCAGTCTCCACGCCCTGCCCCCACGCCCATCTGCCTGAGCCCCAAGCCTCTTCCTGAGACTTAGAGGCCGGCCCCCAGCTCCCATCTTGCCCAGGACTTCCCTTCTGAAGCACAGGTGAGTGCCCTAGCTTGCCCCCGACCCCATCCCTGGGCACCAGCCACTCCGGGGAAGACCTGCCCAACTTGGGCCCAGGTTCTGGACCCCGGGCAGGTGCCCTTCTACCCCAACCGGGAAGGATCCCCTTCTCCAAGACCCTTGGCAGACCCTGCAGTCTCCATGCCCTGCCACCACGCCCATCTGCCTGAGCCCCAAGCCTCTTCCTGAGACTTAGAGGCCGGCCCCCAGCTCCCATCTTGCCCAGGACTTCCCTTCTGAAGCACAGGTGAGTGCCCTAGCTTGCCCCCGACCCCATCCCTGGGCACCAGCCACTCCGGGGAAGACCTGCCCAACTTGGGCCCAGGTTCTGGACCCCGGGCAGGTGCCCTTCTACCCCAACCGGGAAGGATCCCCTTCTCCAAGACCCCTGGCAGACCCTGCAGTCTCCACGCCCTGCCCCCACGCCCATCTGCCTGAGCCCCAAGCCTCTTCCTGAGACTTAGAGGCCAGCCCCCAGCTCCCATCTTGCCCAGGACTTCCCTTCTGAAGCACAGGTGAGTGCCCTAGCTTGCCCCCGACCCCATCCCTGGGCACCAGCCACTCCGGGGAAGACCTGCCCAACTTGGCCCCAGGTTCTGCTCCCCGGGCAGGTGCCCTTCTAGCCCCACTGGGAAGGATCCCCCTCTCCAAGACCCCTGGCAGACCCTGCAGTCTCCACGCCCTGCCCCCACGCCCATCTGCCTGAGCCCCAAGCCTCTGCCTGAGACTTAGAGGCCAGGCCCCCCAGCTCCCATCTTGCCCAGGACTTCCCTTCTGAAGCACAGGTGAGTGCCCTAGCTTGCCCCCTACCCCATCCCTGGGCACCAGCCACTCCGGGGAAGACCTGCCCAACTTGGCCCCAGGTTCTGCTCCCCGGGCAGTTGCCCTTCTAGCCCCACCGGGAAGGATCTCCTTCTCCAAGACCCCTGGCAGACCCTGCAGTCTCCACGCCCTGCCCCCACGCCCATCCGCATGAGCCCCAAGCCTCTTCTTGAGACTTAGAGGCTGGCCCCCAGCTCCCATCTTGCCGTGGATTTCCCATCTGGAGGAGAGAGAGAGAGAGAGAGAGAGAGAGAGAGAGAGAGAGAGAGAGAGAGAGGAGAGCACCCATCCTCCCCCGGACTTCCCTTCTGAACAAGAGCTTCCATCCTGCCCCGGACTTCCAATTTGGACAAGAGAGCTCCCATCTGGACAAGAGAGAGAGACTTCCTGAATCTGTCAGCTCTGAACCAAGTGTGCGGATAAGGCCAGGAACGAACCACAAGGAGATGGGCAGACGTCAAGGCAGAAACACATACAACAAAATGAATAGTAATACACCATCACCAGGCCCTAGCCCTCCTCCAACACCTAGACCTGAACATCAGAAATTGGAAGAAGCAGAAGAAAATAGCCTTATGAATGTCATCATGAAGAAGCTAGAGGCTCGTGTAGAGGAAAAGACAAAAAAATGTGAAGAACGCTGTAAACAACTAGAGGAAAGGGCAAACAAATTAGAAGAAATCAATAAAGTCCTGGAAGAGAACAATAAAATACTGAAAGAAAATCAAGAAAAATCAATGAAACAAATGAAGGAAACAGTCCAAGACCTGAAAAGGGAAATAGAAAAAATGAAGAAGACACAAACAGAGGGAATGCTGGAAATAGAAAATCTGAGAAAACGATTGGGAACTTCAGATGCAAGTATAATCAACAGAATGCAAGAGATGGAAGAGAGGATCTCTAGCGTTGAAGATACAATAGAAGAAATAGATTCATCAGTCAAAGAAAACACTAAAGTCAACAAAGTCATGAACCAAAATGTCCAAGAAATTTGGGACACCATGAAAAGACCAAACCTACGAATAATAGGGGTAGAAGAAGGAGAAGAATACCAACTCAAGGGCACAGAAAATATATTCAACAAGATCATAGAAGAAAACTTTCCCAACTTAAAGAAGGAAATGCCTATGAAGATACAGGAAGCCTATAGAACACCAAACAGACTAGACCCCCAGAAAAAGTCCCCTCGCCACATAATAATTAAACAATTAAACGTACAGAATAAAGAAAGAATATTAAGAGCAGCAAAGGAAAAAGGCCAAGTGACATATAAAGGCAAACCTATCAGAATAACACCCGATTTCTCAATGGAGACTTTGAAAGCCAGAAGGTCCTGGACAGATGTAATGCAGACATTAAGAGACCATGGATGTCAGCCTAGACTAATATACCCAGCAAAACTTTCAATCGTCATAGATGGAGTGAACAAGACATTCCATGACAAAGCCAGATTTAAACAATATTTATCCACAAACCCAGCCCTACAGAAAGCACTAGAAGGAAAATTCCAACCTAAGGAAGTCAGATACAACCTCGAAAACACAGGCAATAGATAAAGCCACAGCAGTAGACCCCAACGAAGAAAAGTACACACACATCACCACCAAAAAATAACAGGAATGAACAATCACTGGACATTAATATCCCTCAATATCAATGGACTTAATTCACCTATAAAAAGACATAGGCTTACAGAATGGATACGAAAGCAGGACCCATCTTTCTGCTGCATACAAGAAACACATCTCAAATTCAAAGATAGACACTACCTAAAAATAAAAGGCTGGGAAAAGACTTTCCAATCAAACGGTCTTAAGAAACAAGCGGGTGTAGCCATCCTGATATCCAGCAAAATAGACTTCAAACTAAAATCAATCAAAAGAGATCAAGAAGGGCATTACATACTCATCACAGGAAAGATCCACCAAGATGAAGTCTCAATTCTGAACATTTATGCCCCAAACACAAGGGCACCCACATATGTAAAAGAAACATTATTAAAGCTTAAATCACATATAAAACCCCACACATTAATAGTGGGAGACCTCAACACCCCACTTTCACCACTGGACAGATCCCCCAAATCGAAACTTAACAGAGAAATAAAGGACTTAATTGATGTCATGACTCAAATGGACTTAATCGACATCTACAGAACATTCCATCCTAACAAAAAAGAATATACCTTCTTCTCAGCACCCCATGGAACCTTCTCTAAAATTGACCACATACTTGGTCACAAAGCAAATCTAAACAGATACAAAACAATTAGAATAACCTCCTGTGTTCTATCAGACCACCATGGTCTAAAGTTGGATTTCAACAACAACAAAAACTACAGAAAACCTACAATCTCATGGAAACTGAACAATACCCACCTGAATCACCAATGGGTTAAGGAAGAAATAAAGAAAGAAATTAAAGACTTCCTAGAGATCAACGAAAATGAAGACACCACATATCCAAACCTATGGGACACTATGAAAGCAGTACTAAGAGGGAAATTCATAGCACTAAACGCCCACATAAATAAGCTGGAGAAATCTCACACTAGTGACTTAACAGCACACCTGAAAGTTCTAGAACAGGAAGAAGCAAAGTCTCCCAGGAAAAATAGATGCCAGGAAATTATCAAAGTGAGAGCTGAAATCAATAAAATAGAAACAAAGAGAACAATACAAAAAATTAATGAAACAAAGAGTTGGTTCTTTGAGAAAATCAACAAGATAGACAAGCCCTTATCCAAACTAACCAAAAGACAGAGAGAGAGCATCCAAATCAACAAAATCAGAAATGAAAAGGGGGACATAACAACAGACATTGAGGAAATCCAGAGAATCATCAGGTCATACTTCAAAAACCTCTATTCCACAAAACTGGAAAACCTAAAAGAAATGGATAATTTTCTGGATAGGTACCACATACCTAAATTAAATCAAGACCAGATAAACTATTTAAATAGTCCAATAACCCCTAACGAAATAGAAACAGTCATTAAAAGTCTCCCAACCAAAAAAAGCCCAGGACCAGATGGTTTCAGTGCAGAATTCTACCAGATCTTCAAAGAAGAGTTAATACCAATACTCTCTAAATTGTTCCATACAATAGAAACAGAAGGAACATTACCAAACTCCTTCTATGAGGCTACAATTACCCTGATTCCCAAACCAAACAAGGATACAACAAAGAAAGAGAACTACAGACCGATCTCCCTCATGAACATTGATGCAAAAATACTCAATAAAATACTGGCAAACAGACTCCAAGACCACATCAAAACAATTATCCACCATGATCAAGTAGGATTCATTCCAGGGATGCAAGGATGGTTCAACATACGAAAGTCTGTCAATGTGATACACCATATAAACAAACTCAAAGAAAAAAACCACATGATCATCTCACTAGATGCTGAAAAGGCATTTGACAAAATCCAACACCCCTTCATGATAAAGGTCTTGGAGCGATCAGGAATACAGGGAACATACCTAAACATAATAAAGGCAATTTACAGCAAGCCAACAGCCAACATCAAATTAAATGGAGAGAAACTCAAAGCAATTCCACTAAAATCAGGAACGAGGCAAGGCTGTCCGCTCTCCCCATACTTATTCAATATAGTACTTTAAGTTCTAGCCAGAGCAATAAGACAACATAAGGAGATTAAGGGGATACAAATTGGAAAGGAAGAAGTCAAGCTTTCCCTATTTGCAGATGACATGATAGTATACTTGAGCAACCCCAAAGATTCCACCAAGGAACTGATACAGCTTATAAACACCTTCAGCAACATAGCAGGATACAAGATCAACTCCAAAAAATCAGTAGCCCTCCTATATACAATGGACAAAAAAGCAGAGAAGGAAATCAGAGATACATCACCCTTTACTATAGCCACAAATGACATAAAATACCTTGGGGTAATACTAACCAAGCAAGTGAAGGACCTATATGACAAGAACTTTAAGTCCCTGAAAAAAGAAATTGAAGAAGATGTCAGAAAATGGAAAGATCTCCCATGCTCATGGATAGGCAGAACTAACATAGTAAAAATGGCAATCTTACCAAAAGCAATCTAGAGATTCAATGCAATCCCCATCAAAATACCAACACAATTCTTCACAGACCTGGAAAGAATAATACTCAACTTCATATGGAAAAACAAAAAACCCAGGATAGCCAAAAGAATCCTGTACAATAAAACAACCTCTAGAGGCATCACGATCCCTGACTTCAAGCTGTACTATAGAGCTACAGTAATAAAAACAGCTTGGTACTGGCATAAAAACCGACATGTGGACCAATGGAATCGAATTGAAGACCCTGATATTAATCCGCACACCTATGAAAAAATAATTTTTGACAAAGAAGCCAAAAGTGCACAATGGAAAAAAGAAAGCATCTTCAACAAATGGTGCTGGCAAAACTGGATATCAACATGTAGAAGGCTGCAAATAGATCCATATCTATCACCGTGCACAAAACTTAAGTCCAAGTGGATCAAGGACCTCAACATAAATCCAGCTACTCTGAACCTGCTAGAAGAGAAAGTAGGAAGTAGTCTTGAACACATTGGCATAGGAGACCACTTTCTAAATAGAACACCAGTAGCACAGACACTGAGAGAAACAATCAATCAGTGGGACCTCTTGAAACTGAGAAGCTTTTGTAGGGCAAAGGAAATGGTCAACAAAGCAAAGCGACAGCTTACAGAATGGGAAAAGATCTTCACCAATCCCACATCTGACAGAGGACTGATATCCAGAATATATAAGGAACTCAAGAAATTAGACATCAAAATGCCCAACAGTCCAATTAAGAAATGGGCTATAGAACTAAACAGAGAATTCTCAACAGAGGAAACTCAAATGGCTGAAAGACATTTAAGGAATTGCTCAACATCCCTAATCATCAGGGAAATGCAAATCAAAACAACTCTGAGATACCACCTTACGCCTGTCAGAATGGCTAAGATCAAAAACACTGAAGACACCTTATGCTGGAGAGGATGTGGAGCTAGGGGAACTCTCCTCCACTGCTGGTGGGAATGCAAGCTTGTACAACCACTTTGGAAATCAATATGGCGATTTCTTAGAAAATTGGGAATCCATCTCCCCCAAGATCCAGCTATACCACTCTTGGGCATATACCCAAGGAATGCTCAACCACACCACAAGAGCACTTGTTCAGCTATGTTCATATCAGCGTTGTTTGTAATAGCCAGAACATGGAAACAACCTAGATGCCCTTCAACTGAAGAATGGATAAACAAAATGTGGTACATATACACAATGGAATACTACTCAGCAGAGAAAAACAATGACATCATGAGGTTTGCAGACAAATGGATGGATCTAGAAAAAATCATCCTGAGTGAGGTATCCCAGACTCAGAAAGACAAACATGGTATGTACTCACTCATAACAGGATACTAGATGTGGAACAAGGATGACTGGACTGCTACTCACATCACCAGGCAGGCTACCTGGAAAACAGGACCCCAAGAAAGACACAGGGATCGCCCAACGACAGAGAAATGGAATGAGATCTACATGAACAGCCTGGACAGGAGTGGGGGTAGTGAAGGGCGAGGGTCGAGGGAAAGAGAGCTTGGGTGAGTGGGAGATCCCAGCTGGATCAAAAACAGAGAGGGAGAACAAGGAATAGGAGACCATGGTAAATGAAGACCACATGAGAATAGGAAGAAACAAAGTGCTAGAGAGGCCCACAGAAATCCACAAAGATACCCCCACAACAGACTGCTGGCAATGGTCGAGCGACAATCCGAACTGACCTACTCTGGTGATGGGATGGCCAAACACCCTAATTGTCGTGCTAGAAACCTCATCCAACTACTGATGGACCTGGAGGCAGAGATCCATGACTAGGCCCCAGGTGGACCTCTGGGAGTCCAATTAGCGAGAATGAGGAGGGTTTATATGAGAGAGAATTGTTGAGACCAAGGTCGGATAAAGCGCAGAGACAAATAGCCAAACAAACGGAAACACATGAAATATGAACCAATGGCTGAGGGGTCACCAACTGGATCAGGCCCTCTGAGTGGGTGAGACAGTTGATTGGCCTGATCTGTTTGGGAGGCATCCAGGCAGTGGGACCGGGTCCTGTGCTCATTGCATGAGTTGGCTGTTTGAAACCTGGGGCCTATGCAGGGTCCCTTGGCTCAGCATGGGAGGAGGGGACTGGACCTACCTGGACTGAGTCCACCAGGTTGATCTCAGTCTGTGGGGAAGGCTTTGCCCTGGAGGAGATTGGAATGGGGGGCGGGCTGGGGGGAAGGTGAGGGGGGCGGGAGGGGGGAGAACAAGGGAATCTGTGGCTGATATGTAGAACTGAATTGTATTGCAAAATAAAAATTAAAAAAAAAAACAAAAAAAAAAAACAAGGTTATAGAAAAGGCCCACACAGATAAAGGCCAAGTTGATTCTCAAAGCAACTGTGTCTGATCAAGGACTCACTCAACTACTACACAAGGCTGTTTCCTGCTGTCTAGGATTTCCTGACAAAGCCCTCTCTCCATCTTCCTCCTCAGGAGTGTCCTGAATGGCTCTCTTCAGAAGCATCTTCAGAGATTGCCTCTGTAACCTGCGATGCCTAATGGAGCCAACAAGGAAGTAAATGATGGGGTTGGCACAGCTGTTAACACAGGATAGGAAAGCTATCAAATCAATAAAATTGCAAGTGGAAACATTAAGCAACATCTCATTCAAAAAAAGAATTATCAAATAGATACCAAAGGGAAGACCAAAGAGTAAAAAGACCAGCACTGTGAGTGCAATGGTCACATACAATCTGGTCACAGGAATCCTCTGTGAGCCACAGAAGATCCTGACCAACAGAGCCAGGTTGAATCCACAAGGAACCACAAATAGTACTATTATAAGTATAACAGTGGTAAAAATACCACTGTAACAGAAGGAATATCCATAACCACTACCCAGGAAACCGCAACCAAACCCTAACAGAAGGCTTAACAGTAGAGAGAAGATCCAGAGCAGGGCACACAGAACAGATGACATGTATCTTGGTCTCTGGCAGTGATACCAGATGGGACACAAAACCGACAGACATTGCTCAACACTGATGGCTGCAATCATACATAAACCTGAAAGGTAAGCAAAGATTAATACATTGGGGAGATAGTTGAAAGTATGGAAGTAGCTGGTATCGAACACAAGAAGGATTTGTTCCAGGAAAAACACAGTCTGAGCGCACAGGTAGAGAAAGTCAGCCCCAGCTAGGTTGAGGACATAGACTGAGAAGGCATTCCTGTGCATGTGGAAGCCCAGAAGCCACAGTACTATGGCATTTCATGTCAGCCCAACCATGCAAATGATGACAGCAAGAATATCGATGATTTTGTACATGGTGACACAGGGTAAGTTTCCAGTGCTGGAAATTTGATTCATTGTTGTGCTGTCAGTGCTCCAGGCTGGTGTGGATGGACCCATGCTTAAGAATGTTCCATTGGTGTTCCTGCAAAGGAAATTGAGATATGAATACATGAAACTTTCTGTCAAGACCACCTGGCTATGTGGGAATGTCTGGCACAGGTTCATAAGAAGGGGAAATATGTTTGCAGGGAGTAAGTAATTTATCAAACCCCCACAGTGCTAGAAACTTCTTTAAATCCAGTTTGTGCCATTCAGTCTATCTACAGACCACTGCCTCTAGTGATGTTAGGGTATTTCGTAGTCCCAGTCCAGTTGCTAAGCATCTAATGCTGTGTCAGGAAGAGACAGAATTTTGAAACTAACTTTCTTTCTGTTCCAGGACTGAGGTTCCTTCTCAGGTGTAGGAATATGGGAGATGCTGGCACAAGCCATATCTACCCTCAGTCACTCTAAGGGTCTACCAAATGGGAAAAATGGAATCCTGAATGAGAATCATGAAGGGAATGGGACTTCTTATGAAGACCTGTGTGTGAACAGTCACACTTTTTATGCTAGAAGGGCTGAGTCTTCATTTTAAAATTTGAAAACTAGAAGGCAGAGAAACCTTGAATGACATCAAGCACTTTTCTCTTTGTGATTATGTCACCAGTGTCCTGTTCTCTACAGGGTTACAGGGGAGAGTTAAGAACTATAACAAATGAGCAAATGAACCATAAGTTCAAGAGTAGTTGAAAATTTGGAGTAAATGTTATTCTGGTTGTGACTTGTACCTACATGCAGAGGCACAGGTCTCTGACATAAAAAGCATGAGCTATGCTTCAGAGGCAGCTAGAGAGCACCTCCATTTGGAAATAGTGTCCCAAACCCTGAGAGGAGCTTTGAGATCTTACATGGATGCAAACAGTTTGAAAAAGATCAGTGTAGGAGGGCAGGTAGCATCATTTAGAGCTTTCTTTCCACTCCACATCCCCATATAGACATTCTTAATAGGTTTGTATTACTTACAAACTGAAGCCACAGAGACATTTGAAGAAAAGAAAGCTTTTCTTTCCCACACTGACCAAGGGTGCAGAATGAGGGCTGTTCAGCCACCTGGGACCATGTTGGTGATCAAGGGCCATGCTACATCTGGTGCCATACATACCAAAGTAGCACATTCTGTTATCTGAAGCCATGGTGATGTCTGGGCCAGGGCTGCTTCTGAGAGCCATGTCTGGTTCTGTGGCCCTACTGCAGCCAGGATCTCTGTTGGTGCCCATGGATCCTTTCATCATGAGGGCATGCAGATTCCTGGGGTCTAAGCCAATACCTGGAGCCATGTTGGTTGAGGACCATGCTGCCACTGGAGACAGGTTGATCTGGGTGTCCTTTACCACCACCTGGGGCCTCGGTAACATCTGGACCTGGCTATTCCTCAATACCCTGTCTGGGTCTATGGTCCTACCACAGCTAGGTCTGTGTTGCCACCAAAGGCAACCCTCATGACACAGAAGCCTGGGATAGGGGCTGCAACCTGTGGCCTTGTTGGTGTCCAGGAGCCATGCCACCACCAGAGCCATCCTGATCTGAGTGGCTTCTGCTTCCACCCAGAGCCAGGATGTCATCCAGTCCTAAGCTGCTGCTGAGGGCCAGGTCTAGGTCCATGGTCCTGCTGCAGCTGAGTATGTGTTGATGTCTGTGGCCTGTGTCACCTCAGGGGGGCATAGCATACATTCCTGATGAAATCAGAGAGCTATGTTGAGCCAGCCCCACCATTCACTGACCATAGTATAACTGGCCCTGCCCTTCACTGAACACTGCAGTCAGAGAGCTGGCCCCAACCCTCATGACAGAACTGGCTCCCACACTTTGGGGAGATTTCCCCACCCCTCCTCATGGAAGAGTGAGATCTGACCCTGATGGCATGGGTGTAGGTGAGCTGGCTCTGCCCCTTACCTGAGGGGGCGACCCAGTGGTCTGGACTGACCAGCTCAACTACCTACCCAGGCCCACTGCCAGATATAAGGTTGTACCACACTAATATCTACTACACCTAGGACCTGCTGGAGCTGGTGAAGGGACTGGTCTTGTGAAAGGATATCCACAAGATCTCAGTGACTCCAAGTGGCCTCAGGATATCAAAGATGATTTTTAGTGAGGATCCATTGATGATGGTATAGCATAAACCAGAGGCCTTGAATCAGACCAATGACTCTTTGCAAAGAAAATTTCAAGTAAAGCTGGTTGGACAAAAGGGTATACTGTTTAGCAGCACCCATTGCCACTAAGATGAATGAAGAGGTACTGGAGAAGCAGGAATAGATGGAGGAGCAAAGAGATTTTTGTTTCTTTTTGTTTGTTTGCTTGGTTTGGTTTGATCAATTTTCTTTTCGGGGGCACTGCAGGAGTAAGGGTAGGATATGGAGGGCCTGGGATGTGAGTGAATTAGGATGCCTGATGTGAAATTCCAGAAGATACAATAAAGAAATTATGTTAAATAAAAAAAGATGTGGTCACCAAAAGAAATAATAAAACAACATATAATGACATAAAGATTGAACAGTCACTGGATCAGTAAAAAAATGACAGGAGGACTGGAGAGATGGCTCAGCAGTTTAGAGCACTGGCTGCTCTTCCAGTGGTCCTTAGTTAAATTCCCAGCAACCACATGGTGGCTAACAACCATCTGTAATGAGGTCAGGTGTCCTCTTATGAAGTGCAGGCATACATGCAGGCGGAATACTGCCTACATAATAAGTAAATAAAATTTTAAAAAATGAGATGAATGTAGAAAAGAGATTGGTTGAGAGGAAGAAGAAGATCAACAGGATTGTTCATGGCTGAGAGAGGGTAACAGTGGTTGAATATGATCACAATGAATTGTTACATGTATGAAACTAAAAAAATGACAATAAAATAGGTAAATAGTATTCAAATTGATTTAGTCAATGTTATTCCAAGATGCAACAGTGCTGTGGATGATTGATTGATAAATAAAACACTGATTGGCCAGTAGCCAGGCAGGAAGTATAGGTGGGACTAGCAGAGAGGAGAATTGGGGGAACAGGAAGGCAGAGTGAGAGGAGATTCCAGCCTGACATCCAGGGAGCAGCATGTAAAGGCAACAGGTAAAGCCATGGAACATGTGGCAACATATAGATTAATAGAAATGGGTTAATTTAAGATAGAAGAACTAGATAACAAGAAGTCTCCCACGGCCATATATTTGTAAGCAATGAAAGTCTCTATGTGTATACTCGGTTGGGTCTGAGGGGCTGCCGGACTGGCGGTTGAGAGAGCTTTGCCCTGAACGTGGGCCAGGCAGGACTGGAGAAAACTTCAGCTACACAATGGTGGTTAAACATGGCTAAATAAATAAATTAATATAATAAAGAGCATAAATATGAAGCCAAATTGATCATTTCAATATATGTAGCAAATGAAGGGACAAAACTGAATGCCACCCAGGGTGATAATCTGTGAAGAAACTTGGATAAGAAATAGGATAGTGGGGCTGGAGAGATGGCTTAGAGGTTAAGAACACTGGCTGTTCTTGCAAAGGTCCTGAGTTCAATTCCCAGCACTCACATAGTGGCTCACAACCATCTAGAATAAGATCTGGTACCCTCTTTGGCATGTATACAAAATGCTGTATGTATAATAAAATAAAATCTTTAAAAAATGGGGCCTGGAGAGATGGCTCAGAGGTTAAGGGCACTGGCTGCTCTTCCAGAGGTCCTGAGTTCAATTCCCAGCAACCACATGGTGGCTCACAACCATCTGTAATGAGATCTGGTGCCCTCTTCTGGCCTGCAGTCATACATGCTGTATAAATAAATAAATAAATAAATAAATCTTTAAAAAAAAGAAATGGGATAGCCTAACATAGTAAATGAAATATAGCACAAAGAGATAGCCAACAGCTCTCTGAATTGTGCAAACACAAAATTATTTGATAAATATGAAACAAGTGTGACCTCTTGACCTGCTATATTCAGCATTGGCTTGAATCTTCATAAAAGCAATAAATCAAGAGAAAGAAAAGCATCCAATTTAAAATGTAAAGGGTAATAATTCTGTATCCTTTATTTTAAGACCATATATTCTATAAATGTCTCAGTGCATCAGACTGAAGATGGGATGTATTAACATCCTCATTCTCAGATTGTGTGAGTCCTTGACATTGTTTATTCGTGAATGAATGCACACATGCAAATATTTACAGAATTGAATGATGAATCATGTATAAATTAAAAAGGCAAATGCAACAAAAGTCATTGTCCAGCACTGACAAAGTGATAAAGAATTTCTCAACATTCCTAACTCTTTTTGTCAAAAGCCCTCAGTATATTCATTGACACTGATCATGGGCAGGACAGTGAGGCAAAGACCCAACAGCTTAGTTGAGCAGCAGGACACACTTAGATGCACAGTCTGTGGATGGATGTGGTTTTGACAAGATTGTTTATCAGAGGAAGGAGGAAGAAGGAAAGAGAGGTGAGGTCTGAGTGCTGTTGCAGAGAGGGACCTGAAACATGGGCATGTCTAATGGAGGACTGCTAAGTGGAGTGCAGTAAATGAGAAAGAAAAACCTAACATAACATGTGTCTTCTCCATAGTCCCTTCTAGAAGATGGTAGAAGATGGAGAGTTTTCTCTGATGACAAAAGCTTTCTGTGCAGGTTGAAAAGAAGCTGAGAAGGTGCAGCAACTGAAATTCAAATAGTGATGGATAGGCAGTTGCAACTAGACTCTAGTTAGTAGAGGAACAGGATGAGCTCATATGTGGACTAAATGAATTCATTCTTTAAAAGCTTACCTATATTGTCACCTTGAAGCCCCCTAGAGCATGTGATGTAAGAATGCCGTGTTTTTTTGTTTTTGTTTTTGTTTTTACCAGTTTTCTGAGGATGGAATTTCAGCATAGAAGGATGAATGATTATACCTCTCTCTGTCGGTATGAATTCCAATCCAGCAAAACTGCCTCACTAACAGTGTGTGTGTGTGTGTGTGTGTGTGTGTGTGTGTGTGTGTGTGTGTGTGTCTGTGTCTGTGTGTACCTGGTGTTTGTAGCAGTTACAGGCAGATGTCAAGTTTTTCTTCAATAGATCACCACTTTGCTTCTTGCAACAGGGTTTCTCACTGAACATGGAGCTCATACTGGTCTTTCAACAGCAGACCAGTAAACTTCATGGATCCTCTGGTCTCTGCATTCCCAGCAGTGGAATTATTGGCATGCCCTGCCAGGCCTGGATTATTCTGGAGGTGGAAATTCATGTTATCATGCTTATACCAAAGTTACTTTATAAACTAATCTGTCTACCCAGGAAAGGATTACCCCTTTGACAAATTTGTGTACACCACAACACTCTGTGCCTATTAGAAGTCAATAATGAAAAAGCACAGGAGCATTACTCACACTATAAGCAGGATAGCAGTCATAATTGTGGATGAATAAAATCCATAGCTAAAAAACTTGTCAAACAGCAGGAGAGAAGTCAGATTTTGCTGAGAATGGAGGTGGTGGACATCAGCTGCAGTCAGCGTGAAAGTGATGATAGTAGTGTTTACCTATAACCCCTGGACATGTTTTCCTTAAACATTTGTTGTGATGTTGTCCCTTGAGGGAAGCATGGTTAAATGTACAAAAGGGGTTTCCTGAAATCACATTAATATCACATCCTTGAGATTTCCTCTCTGCATCTCTTCTGTTGTTTTTCTCTCTCTTCTCTTCTCTACTTTCCTTTGTTTTTGAGAAGATACCAAAAATCTCTCTGTGATCCCATGCTTGAGAGGCCTTCAAGACCCTGATAGACTGCCAGAGAGGCCAAATCCATTAATTTTTCTTTTAATGAATTAGCTGAGTTTTTAATTAAAAGGGATTCCCATTTGCATTCTATCTGGGTTAGATAACAAAAACATTACCAGAAAACAGAGATTCAGTCATGAGTGGAGAAGTGTGACAAGGCTGTGTCAGGATTTTATAGGAACAACGCCACTGCTCCTCTGTGGGTATTTTCTGCACTGACATGTTGTTGTAGCTGAGAGTCCTTGACAACACCATGCTGTTGCCCCTTTAGGTCTGAAGAGTAGCAATGCTGTAGTTCTTGTGTCTGACTTGGTGCAGCTGCAAACCCATGCATACCAACTTTCTTGGAAAGGTATTTTCTACAATTTTGTATTTGAGCTGCCACTCTCATGACATCACAAATAAGAAGTATATTTCCCTGCATACATTTCAGTCGAATCTTGTTATTTTTATCAAAATGTGTGATTCCCCCATAGAAGCAGCACAGAAGAGTAAAATGCAAACAAGATGAAAACAACTCTTTGAAGCCTATGAGAGAAATGATCTGATGACAGTTAAATCTAGAAACCTCACGGTGGAAGATTCGCAAGTGAGGAAGTTTTTCCTTCCATCTTTCTCTCTGCTCTCTGACATCTCACAGAAGTACCTTATCTCACCCCTAAGATCTGTCCTTTTCTCTAAGTTTCTTTTTATTTGAGGCAGTTGCTGACATTTCAAGGGCACAAGAGAGCAAAGGGCAAGATGCTTGAGAATTTTATTTTCTACCCATCTCCTGGTCAGCTGTGTGTTGATAAAAGCAGTGCTTGTCCATGCATTTAGATATTCCCTCTTGCTACTGATCTATAACTATGACCTCTCTTCCTCCCTCCCTCATCTCTCTCGTACTCCAGTACCAATTCCTTCTGCTGATTATTGGAGCCAAGGAGTGGACATCTTCCTTCACCCTCTTGCTTTATCATTATTCTCCATTTATCTCCTCTGTCCCTAAGACCTGTGGTCTTTGTAAATAAATGTTTCCTGTAGTATTCTTCAAATTCTAACCATCTGTTTCTTCTTGAATGCAACATACAAACTTTACAGATCAGCTTTGAGAAGCAACAAACAATGAGCCTGTTGTACAGGGTTTTGCGCTGAGAAACAAAATATTCACATTCCCTTTCTCCTTAAAGAAATAACAGACACGAATATGGATGATTTTGGAGGTAAGAAAAGTCTGTTAAGCCAGTCCATCTCTCTGCTTCAAAAGGAAGCTTCTATCTCATTCCTTCCCAGGAGAAAGCCCTGGACTATGCATGTTTTGTTTTGTGGCAGCAACACATGCATATGGATCTAGAGAAAAATCCAAGACAGTAACTCTCTGAACATTCTTGGAATATATCCTTACCTTTCTTCCATTTTCAGGTTTAGAAGTGAAGAGCTGTCCAATGCTGAAGAAGACAATTTCATAGATTGCTTCTAGACTCTGCTTCCTTGTTCTGGAATTGGGATTTGCATTCAGGAGCTGAGTAAATGTTTCTGACCCAGGTGAGGCTTATAAAAATGTTGAATGGACCTTGTGACTTCCAGTATGTATATGGGTAACAAGTTACACACTGGAAACCTTTGAGTCTGGATGCCCAAGTTGTTTCTTGGCATCCTCCCCATTTGCACTCTCTTATCAGCCTCTCCTGTCCTATCCTTTTAGGTCCACCTGTGTCCAAATAATTACTCTTCCCTCTTTTATGGACCAACTTCCATAATAGGTTGCAACATCAAATAGTATCATCTTGTGTTGCGTGAGTGCATAACAGAATCATAATCATATCATGCCTCACATATCAGCCTCTATCATCCCATCCTAAGTGCTCTACCTACCTGTAAATACTTCTCTCTATTAAGGGACAATCCCCACTAGAGCTAGCAACATCAAAGACTGCAAGCTTGGGTTTTGTGACTCTATAACTGTAGCATAAGCAGACCATGCAGCCTTGCAGGGTATCTGCATGATGTTTGTGTATCACTCTTGGTAATTCATCTACAGTAGTGCTGCACTCAGTGTGGTTTTCTTCCAAATGACATTCAAGCTGATAGTACTTCTGAATCCTCTCCAGGTATTCTAAGTTCCATCTCTCACCAATCTTCACACTTTTCTTCCAATGAAGAATCAGCCTGCCTCTGTCTTAGTCTTCAAGGCCATGAGAGTAAATACAAATTACATTCAGTCCTGTTAATGATTAAACCTCTGCTTTTCAAAGATTGGGTTATGTCTCATCTGTGACCTTAAGTAGAAATTGTTCTGTACTGACTGTTCCAGGAATGCTAATCATGTCTTTGTTTTAAAAAGTTGTTTATAACTATCTTGCAACATGACCTTTGTTTAAAAATGTCACATGACCACCTATGATTACCTTGTTATGACTACCTGTTCTGATTGCCTTGTTTTGACTACATGTTATGTTCTGATCCTGTAACCCTGCCTATTTTTCCATTTGTAAATCTCCTACACATGAGCCCTATGAAAGTCTGTCTTCCTCACATCCAATGCTGAATTCTCAAACCCCATCTTAGGGGGCAACAGCCCATGTACATGAATAAAAATACTTGCTTCAATTCATTGCTTTCTTTTTAAATTTGGCCATGATGATTTGGGTCAGTGGTCTTTCTCCTCCTGTCTTTGGAATTAACATTTGGAGGCCCCAGTGAAATCAAGACCCCAACCAAAATTCAGAAATTCAGAAGCCAGACCTTTCCCTCTGGCTCTCTGGGACTAAAAAGTTGCCCATAGGTGGTTGTGCATCATGGAACTATTTCAAAGCCCTGAAGCATACCTTCAGTGCATTGTACTGTGTAAGTGAATAGGTGCATGGCAAGAAAAGAAAGAAAGAAAGAAAGAAAGAAAGAAAGAAAGAAAGAAAGAAAGAAAGAAAGAAAGAAAAAGAAAAACCAAACAGCAAGCACCTTTTTTATTTTCTTTTTCTTCCAGCAGTCTCCTCTGGTAAGTCATAGAAGCATTTTATCTTTTTCTGTGATATCTGATTTCTGGTTCTGTGGGATTCCAATTTAGTGATATAGGTGTCTGAAGAGGCCTGACATTCTTCTGTCCAGGGCAAAGGGAGATGATCCAAGGCCCACTGGTTATTTCTGATTAATTGGATGTTTGGCTAGATGGTGACACTGGGGACTGAGAAAATCAGAGAGGCCTGGCACATGAGCCCCCTTTGGCAGAGTTTCAATGCCTGGGCTTCAAAACAGAGCCGAGGAACCTTAAGGATGTCATGTAGCACTGAGGGCCAAGCCTAGGATTTGGAGAGGCCCAGGGTGAGATGTCAGGAATACAAGAAGCCAAGATGTAACTCGGAAAGGCCTGGCCTAACTGAACTAGGAGAACCCCTACATTTAGGAAGCCTCTGTTAGGTTCCTGGTGTCTGGGTTATGTGGGGAGTCAACGTAAAATAAATCCTTCTATTTGTTAAGGAAGTCTCTTTGTTCAAACTGGTGAACCTCTGAATGACCCCAATTGTTGTCATTGTCTAGTTGTTACTTTTCTCTTTGTCTTGTCTTGTGTTTTACTTGTCTTTGTGCATTTACCTGGGCCGTGTTCTATGCATTGGTTTTGTTTTCACTTTCTTCTACATGTTTCTGTGCCAGTTACAGCCTGTCTTGGTAGGTGGACTTAGCTCTAACTACCACGACTCCCATGCTGTCTGGCTGGGGAAATTTGGACATCCCCCAGCATGCTACATGGTGTGCACTCTTTGTGTATGCCTCCATGCAATCCAAATCCACCACTGTGGCTTTCCATGTTTGTTTGTGTATCAAAGGCTCATAATTCCCCATTTCTGAGCTTTCTGGTGAGTAGACTGAGTTAAGCAAGGATTCAGATATCTTTTGTGCATGGATAACATTGAAATATTATTTTATGTTCTGCTGTATTGAAAATCTAGCTCTGGAGTTGCAAAGTTTCAGTCCTATTTCATGTGAGATTATATGAATTTTATGTACCTCAATATTTATAAGTTTATTTGATACAGTTAAAACCTATAGAATCTATAACAAATGTTGACTTAAAACATAACACAAGGTTAATAATTAGAAGGCTACATAGGTAGTCTTAAACCAAAGACCTAATCCTTTCTCTATAGTTCTCTGCTCTCTTTTCTTTTTAATCCCTGTAGGTCTGGCTTGCTATTCTTGTTAACATGGGTTTTTGCTTAAAAGTTTCATGCTGAGAAGACTCAGGACTACATTGTAATCCCAAACACTCAGCATAGTCACCAGCCAACTAAAGTTATGGCCACAACTACTAAACACCAGAAACTGGGATATTCCTATCTTATGATGCAGCATGACAATGACCTAAGTAATCTGACAAAAAGCTTATAAAATTACACTCCTTCCCTAAGGTCTATTCAGGTTAACAGAGACTTGATTTAAGAATGTATGTATAGCCTCCTTGTCTTTGCTAACTTTGTTAAACTTGGGTATTTTGATAAACTGAGTCATACAAGAAACATTGATATTCTTCCTTGGTGTACTATTATAGGATCAGGAAAATAAAGTTGCCAGTCTCCTTATGGACTATATTTATAATTTAAAGTTTTATTTTGATAGTAAAGAAGCTTGAATTCAAGAATTATAATTTTTAAGACTAAGCATACCAGGATAAAACTGTAATCCTAATCTTATGAAAGATACTAACTTGTTACAAATTTTTGAAGATAATTAAGACATACAGATTAATAGTCACCTTGTAAATAATCAAATTCTTTACAAATGTAGTTCATTTAGAGGTACAAGCTTTATTTAGCCTTCTGTATATGTTTTAAAGGTTAAACCTAGAACATACAACTGAAAAGATAAAGTTTATTTCAAATCAGGCATACTTAATAGACAGTCTTCAAAACTTTTCAGGGATCTGTTGAATATGCCATCTAAAATGTTTAATGGAAAAAGCTTACTATGACAGAAAGAGTCCCCAGATCCTAGTGGTGACTCCAAGGTCTCCAAAGAAGATAATGGGGCATGATGACAGCTCCACCTGGATTGTGGCAATGATAATCACTGGGAAAAAATGCCTCAGTGCCTTGATCACCCCCAGAAGCCTGTGCAAACTGTGGTCAAACATGGGATAGTTGATTGCACCACTTTTTCTAGTCAAAGTAAAGTCAGTCTTCCAGATTCTTAATCTACAGGAAAATCTCTAGGCATGGGTCTGGCAGGCAAAGTGCTATGCTGTCCTATGCAGCAACTGAATATTTCATGCTGTCCTGTATGACAGCCAAAGATCAGCCACTGCCCTCATTGAGACCAAAGTAGGCTAGAGCAACTGTCTAAGTAATGGATGTTTCACTGTCATTTTAATTGATACATAGGCCATTTGGATTATACTTCCTGCTATAATTTATCTTTCTCAGATCTCTGGTGGTGTTGAATACTAACTGTAGCTTCATCAATTTAGCAGCAGCTGTCTGGTGAATGTAATTCATGTAGAAAAGCAAGGTGTTACTTTTCTAGAGCTATTATATCATCTGATTAAAAAAAAACTTACAGACAGGTTTGCCTTACTAACAGGCTTCATTTTAAGGAATAAACAGTTTTCAGATATAACTTTTACTATCAAAAGGTACTTGCTTTAAAAAGACTGCTCCTGGCAATCAACCACTTATGTATACCTAATGGTAAATAATTGGATAAAAAATTTTAAGGTTTATATAAATTACCAAGTCCTAAGATAATTTAAATTGTAAACATCTGAGGACATAACAAGTCTTAATAAGTTATGAGAATCTAAAAAAAAATGACTTAAGGTATATAAATACAAATTATGCTTTTGTTATACTAAGATTTCAAAAGTTCAAAGTTTTAACATTAATCAGTGGAGTTCTGATAAACTGGTAAAAGTACTGACTACTACTTATTATCAGTCATAAGGTAAAATTTTAAATTTTCTCTGGCAATATTACAAACAATGGTAATGTAAGTTTCAGGGAGTCAAAAATTAATAATACTTGGATCACACCTCATAAGTCAAATGGACTCCGAATAAGTACTCTAGTCAGTCAAGAGCCTAAGCTTCCCTTCCCATTGCCTAATCCTCAGGGGGAAGCTACACATTTTATATTTAATTATAGTTTGCTTTATCTTCATTAACTTTGACTTTGCTCCCTCGTCTGCATCTGTCTTGACAGAGTTCCACTTGGCTGATAGACACCATCCAGAAATCAGCCACGGACTGCAAACTGCTCCAAGGGTGATCTCCATCACACCTGCCCTAGGCAGTACTACAAAACTGGGAAGCCCTGGACTTACTGAAAGCTGATGTAAACCATCCAATCAATGTGATTACTCCCTGTCTTTTCAGCTGGGGTTAGAAAACCAGATGCTTCTGATGAATATCCTATTAGCCTAATCCCCTCATAGCCTTTGGCTAATATTCCAGCCATCCTGGGCTCTGACAATGCTGTTCAAATTTCACCAGGAAGCAGTTACAGAGGAGAATATGTCACTCCTTGTCCTCGACAAAAGGTTGGAATATTATGTGTAGATGTAACCATCTTGTTAAATAAGAAACACAGAGCCAAATGCAGAGTTAATAGCTCAAGAGGTCAGAGCAATAGCTAAGAGCTAAAAATCCTACCCTTCACTGCCATTGCTGTTCTTCCTCTCTGCAAAAGGCCTACTTCCTGTGTGTTTGTCCTTTTTATTGACTTTCTGTTCTGCCTTCTCATTGGTTGTAAACCCAAACATATGACTTCCTCATCACTGTCTGTCTGTACAGACCTCCAGGCCTTCTATGGTTGGTATTGAGATTAAAGGCTTGTGTCTCCATGCTGGCTATATTCTTGAGCACACAGAGATCTGCCTAGCTCTGCCTCCCAAGTGCTGGAAATAAAGGCATGCACCACCACCACCCAGCTTCTGCTATGGCTTGTTATTAGCTCTGACCCCCAGGCAACTTTATTTATTAACATACAAATAAAATCACATTTCAGTACAAATAAAATATCACCACAATTATGTGTAGCTTGAGTTTTCCTGCCTGGCCCACAGTCAGGATATATCTCTTTCACCTGCCAGTCCCACAGCCTCTCAGACCCGACCAAGTAAACACAGAGACTTATGTTGCTTTCAAACTGTAAGGCTGTGGCAGGCTTCTTGCTAACTGTTCTTATAGCTTAAATTAATCCATTTCCTTTAATCTATACCTTGCCACATGGCTCGTGGCTTACCGGCATCTTCACAAGCTGTTTCTCATCGTGGTGGCTGGCAGTGTCTCTCTGACTCAGCCTTCCACTTCCCAGCTTTATTCTCTTCCTTGCTCCGCCTATACTTCCTGCCTAGCCAACAGCCAATCAGTGTTATATTGATTAATTAGCAACACATTTGCCATACATCCCACAGCACTTCCCCTTTTTTTTTTTCAAAAAGGAAGGTTTTAACCTTAACAAAGTAAAATTACATATAATTTGGGAATTTGGACATAGCTTCTCTTACTACTTCCTGCTGGAAGGGGGCGCTGTATCTTATGGGGAAACAAAGAAAATTTTAGAATTATGGAATAGTCCATGAGGCTGTATCGTCTGAGCCAGTTGCCTTGAAATGGTTCTGAATGTTGGATCATCTGGGCCATGGTATTATCGGAGACCTTCAGGGGGTCTTGGCTGGTCAAACCTGATGTATCTTAATCTTGAACAAATCCATAGCCTCTGGCTTTCTGTGGGAACAAAAGCAGAAACTCTTTTCCAAAGTAACATATCCTTACATCTAAATTTTGAAGTCAAGATATCTTTAAAATATATATATTGGTTTAACTCAACAGCTTTTACAATCAAATGTTTTTCTGCAGTTAAAAATCCCAAAGACAACACAATCCAGATTCTCTGTGTAATATTCATCTTCACGTGGCTTAATTTTTATACTACCTTTATTGTCTCTTTAATGACTTTATTTTTTAAAACTATGTATTTGTTTCTATAACTCTATATATCACCTTTTTTGTCTCTTTCAAGCCTATGTAGTATCTTTTACACACATTGTAAACTATTACATCTGAATCTGTCTTATTGTGAATCTCTTGCCTTAAACTGCAGCAGCTGTGGCTGCTGGCTCCACCCACCTCAGCTTCCCAACATGGCTACGTTTACCACCAGCTCTGGGAGCTATCCTGGGTCTATGCTTTTATCCAAGCAGCATGTAGCCCAGAAACCTCTTTTTTTTTGTTTTGTACTAGCAAAGTCTAAATCCACCATGCAACTTAATGTGCCACTTGCAGAGTCCTCAGTCCTGCCATACTGCAAGTCAAGCGTGCACACCAGGAACCCACCAGTAGCTCAAACCGGCAGGTGCCGCTCATTTGAGAGAGACAATTAGGAAGCTGTTTTTAGCTCCGTTTTAGAATCTTTTCTCAGTTTTTAGGTGGGAACTCTTGCCACCACGTTGGACACCATTTGTAGCTTAAGTTTTCCTGCCTGGCCCACAGTCAGGATATCTCTTTCACCTGCCAGTCCCACAGCCTCTCAGACCCGACCAAGTAAACACAGAGACTTATGTTGCTTTCAAACTGTAAGGCCGTGGCAGGCTTCTTGCTAACTGTTCTTATAGCTTAAATTAATCCATTTCCTTTAATCTATACCTTGCCACATGGCTCGTGGCTTACCGGCATCTTCACAAGCTGTTTCTCATCGTGGCGGCTGGCAGTGTCTCTCTGACTCAGCCTTCCACTTCCCAGCTTTATTCTCTTCCTTGCTCCGCCTATACTTCCTGCCTAGCCAATGGCCAATCAGTGTTTTATTGATTAATTAGCAACACATTTGCCATACATCCCACAGCAATTATGTCTAAAGAAACTCCCTGGTAAAGGGGATAAAATTGCTACCTATTGTCATAACAAGATTATGTAGCCTTAAAATATTTGTTCTGTCTGTGCTACTTAGAGAGATCTAATTTATGAGTGAGCAATGCATCTTTTGATGCATTACAAATTTTGTCCTCCCTCCTCAAAGAATGCTATGTCCCGATCGAGTTTTTTTATTAAGATTTTTTCATTCACTTTACACACCAATCAAAGATCCCCCTCTTCCCTCTTTTTGCCACCCCCAATCTCCTCTGCAACACAATCCCCACTCCCCCCCACAAGAAGGCAAGGCCTCCCATGGAGAGGCAAATCCAGTAGAAGCAAGTCCAAGCCCTTCCCCCTGCCTCAAGGCTGTGAGGTCTCCCATCATAAGTAGTGGGATCCAAGAAGTACCTTTATGCACCAGGGATGGATTCTGATTCTATTGTCAGGGGGGCACCCAAGCAGATCAAGCTATACAACTGTCTCACCATGCAGAGGGCCTAATCCAGTCCCATGCAGGCTCCACAACCATTGACCCAAATATCATGAGTTCCCACTAGTTTGGTTTGGTCATCTCTGCATATTTCCCCATCATAATCCTGATGCACTTGCTCTAGAATCCCTCCTCTCCATCTCCTACTGAACTTCAGGAACTCTTCCTGGTGTTTAGCTGTGGATCTCTGCATCTACCTCCATCAGTCATTGGAGAAAAGTTCTGTGATGATAGGATATTCACTGATCTAATTGCTGGGGCAAGCCAGTTCAGTTCAGGCACCCTTTCCACTATTTCTAGTAGTCCAAACTGGGGTCATCCTTGGGGATTCCTTCCAACTTCTCTAGCACCAGGTTTCTTTTTATCCCCATGATATCTCTCTCCATCATGGTATCTCTCTCATTGCTTTCCCACTCTACCACTGTTCCAGCTCAACCATGCCATTCCCTTATGTTCTCATCCCCCACCCCCTACCATCTAGTGCCCACTCCTCACCCCCACTTCACTCATGGAGACATCTATTTCCTCTTCCCAGGGTGATCCATGCATCCCTCTTTGGATCTTTCCTGTTAGTTAGCTTCTCTGAAGTTGTGGATTGGTGCCTGATTATCCTTTGCTTTATATCTAGTATCCACTTATGAGTGGGTACATACCATGTTTGTCCTTCTGAGTCTGGGTTACCTCACTCAGGATGACATTTTCTAGTTCCATCCATTTGCCTGCAAATTTCATGATGTCATTGTTTTTTAATGCTGAGTAGTACTCCATTGTGTATATGTACCTCATTTTCTTAATCCATTCTTCAGTTGAGGGGCATCTACGTTGTTTCCACATTCTGGCTATTATGAATAATGCTGTTATGAACACAGTTGGTCATGTGTTCATGTGGTATGATTGAGCATTCCTTGGGTATATGCCCAAGAGTGGTATAGCTGGTTTTTGAGGACGATTGATTCCCAATTTTCTTAGAAACCACCACACTGATTTCCAAAGTGGCTGTACCAGTATGCACTCTCACCAACAGTGAAGGAATGTTCCCCTTGCTCCACATCCTCTCCAACATAAGCTATCTGCAGTGTTGTTGATCTTATCCATTCTGACAGGTGTAAGATAGTATCTCAGAGTTATTTTGATTTGCATTTCCCTGATGACTAAGGATGCTGAACAATTCCTTAAATGTCTTTCAGCCATTTGAAATTCTTCCTTTGAGAATTCTGTTTAGCTCTATAGCACATTTTTTGATTGGGCTGATCATTATTTTGATGTCTAGTTTCTTGAGTTCTTTATAAGTTTTGGAGATCAGCCATCTGTCAGATGTGGGGTTGGTGAAAATCTTTTCCAATTCTGTAGGCTTATTTATTGTGTCCTTTGCCTTACAAAAGCTTCTCAGCTTCAGGAGGTCCCATTTATTAATTTTTCCCTCCGTGTCTGTGCTATTGGTTTTATATTTAGGAAGTGGTTTCCCATCTCAATGCATTCAAGACTACTTCCTACTTTCTCTTCTATCAGATTCAGTGTAATTGGTTTTATATTGAGGTCTTTGGTCCACTTGGACTTGAGTTTTGTGCATGGTGATAGATATGTATCTATTTGCAGTCTTCTACATACTGACCCCAGTAATGCCAGCACTATTTATTGAAAATGCTTTCATTTTTCCATGGTACAGTTTTGGATTCTTTTTCAAAAATTAGGTGTTCATAGGTGTGTGGATTAATCTCAGGGACTTCAGTTTGATTCCATTGGTCAACATGTTGGTTTTTATGTCAATACTAGGCTGATTTTATTACTATAGCTGTTTACTAGAGCTTAAGGTCAGGGATGGTGATGCTTAGAGGTGGCTTTATTGTACAGGATTCCTTTAGCTATCCTGGGTTTTCTGTTTTTCCATATGAAGTTGAGTATTGTTCTTTCCAGGTCTGTAAAGAATTGTGTTGATATTTTGATGGGGATTGCACTGAATCTGTAGATTGCTTTTGGTAAGATTGCCATTTTTACTATGTTAATCCTACCTATGCATGAGCATGGGAGATCTTCCCATTTTCTGATAACTTCTTCAATTTCTTTCTTCAGAGACTTAAATTTCTTGTCATACAGGTCTTTCACTTGCTTAGTTAGAGTTACCCCAAGGTATTTTATATTATTTGTGGCTATGTAAAGGGTGATGTTTCTCTGATTTCTTTCTGAGCCTATTTATCATTTGTATATATGAGGGATACTGATATTTTTGAGTTAATCTTGTATCCTGCAACATTACTGAAGGTGTTTATCAGCTGTGGAATTTCCGTGGTAGAATTTTTTGGGATCACTTATGTATAATATCGTATTGTCTGCAAATAGTGAAAGTTTGGCTTCTTCTCTTCCAATTTATATCCCCTTGATTGTCTTTTGTTGTCTTATTGCCCTAGCTAGAACTTCAAGTACTATATTAAATAAATATGCAGAGAACTGACAGGCTTGTTTTGTTCCTGATTTTAGTGGAATCACTTTGAGTTTCTCTCTATTTAATTTGATGTTGGCTGTTGGCTTGCTGTAAATTGCCTTTAGGTATGTTTAGGTACGTTCCTTCTATTCCTGATCTCTCTAGAACCTTTATCATGAAAGGGTGCTGAAATCTGTCAAAGGCCTTTTCAGCATCTAATAAAATAATCATGTGTTTTTTTTTCTTCCTGTTTGTTTATATGGTGTATTACATTGACAGATTGAACCATCCTTGCATCTCTGGGATGAAGCCTACTTGATCATGGTGGACAATTTTATTTGATGTGTTCTTTGAGTCAGTTTGCCAATACTTTATTACTTTTGCATCCATATTCATGAGGGAGATTGGTCTGGAGTTCACTTTCTTTGTTGCATCTTTCTGTGGTTTGGGAATCAGAGTAACTGTAGTCTCATAAGAGGAGTTTGGTAATGTTCCTTTTGTTTCTATTGTGTGGAACAATTTAGAGAGTATTGGTATTAACTCTTCTTTGAAGATCTGGTAGAATTCTGTGTTGAAACCATCTGGTCCTGGGCTTTTTTTGGTTGGGAGACTTTTAATGACTGATTCTATTTCCTTAGGGGATATTGATCTATTTAAACAATTTATCTGGTGTAGCTTGAGAGTTTTCTCTCTCGGTCCCACTAAGCCCCGGCAGTCCCTTAACCCACTTATAAAATAAATATACAGAGGCCGGCCCCCAGCTCCCATCCTGCCCCAGACTTCCCTTCTGGACCAGAGGTGAGTGTCCTGGCTCAGCCCGGACCCCATACCTGGGCACCAGCCACTCTGTGGAAGATCTGCCCAACTTGGCCCCAGGTTCTGGCCACTGGGCAGGTTCCTTTCTAGACCCACTGGGAAGGATCCCCTTCTCCAAGACACCCGGCAGACCCTGCAATCTCCATGCTGTGCCTCCACGCCCATCCGCCCGAGCCCCCAGCCACTTCCTGAGACTTAGAGGCCTGCCCCCAGCTCCCATCCTGGCCCTGACTTCCCTTCTGGACCAGAGAGAGAGAGAGAGAGAGAGAGAGAGAGAGAGAGAGAGAGAGAAGAGCTCCCATCCTGCCCCCGGACTTCCCTTCTGGACAAGAGCTCCCATCCTGCCCTGGAGTTCCCATTTGGACAAGAGAGCTCCCATCTGGAAAAGAGAGAGAGACTTCCTGAATCTGTCAGCTCTGTCCGAACCAAGTGCGCTGAAAGACCAAGAACAAACCACAAGGAGATGGGCAAACGTCAAGGCAGAAATACATACAACAAAATGAAGAGCAATACAATATCACCAGAAACTAGCCCTCCTCCAACATCTAGACCTGAACATCAAAAATTGGAAGAAGCAGAAGAAAACAGCCTTATGAATGACATCATGAAGAAGGTAGAGGCTTGTGTAGAGGAAAAGACAAAAAAATGGGAAGAACGCTGTAAACAACTAGAGGAAAGGGCAAACAAATTAGAAGAAAACAATAAAGTCCTGGAAGAAAACAATAAAGTACTGAAAGAAAATCAAGCAAGAACAATGAAACAAATGAAGGAAACAGTCCAAGACCTGAAAATGGAAATAGAAAAAAATGAAGAAGACACAAACGGGAATGCTGGAAATAGAAAATCTGAGTAAACGATTGGGAACTTCAGATGCAAGCATAACCAACAGAATGCAAGAAATGGAAGAGAGGATCTCTGGTGTTGAAGATACAGTAGAAGAAATAGTTTCATCAGTCAAAGAAAACACTAAAGCCAAAAAAGTCATGAACCAAAATGTCCAAGAAATTTGAGACACCATGAAAAGACCAAAACTATGAATAATAGGGGTAGAAGAAGGAGAAGAATACCAACTCAAGGGCACAGAAAATATATTCAACAAGATCATAGAAGAAAACTTTCCCAACTTAAAGAAGGAAATGCCTATGAAGATACAGGAAGCCTATAGAACACCAAACAGACTAGACCCCCCAAAAAAGTCCCCTCGCCACATAATAATTAAACAATTAAACGTACAGAATAAAGAAAGAATATTAAGAGCAGCAAAGGAAAAAGGCCAAGTGACTTATAAAGGCAAACCCATCAGAATAACACCCGATGTCTCAATGGAGACTTTGAAAGCCAGAAGGACCTGGACAGATGTAATGCAGACACTAAGAGACCATGGATGCCAGCCTAGACTAATATATCCAGCAAAACTTTCAGTCATCATAGATGGAGTGAACAAGACATTCCAAGACAAAGCCAGATTTAAACAATACTTATCCACAAACCCAGCCCTACAGAAAGCACTAGAAGGAAAATTCCAACCTCGGGAAGTCAGATACACCCTCAAAAACACAGGCAATAGATAAAGCCACAGCAGTAAACCCCAACGAAGAAAAGTACACACACATCACCACCAAAAAATAACAGGAATGAACAATCACTGGTCATTAATATCCCTCAATATCAATGGACTTAATTCACCTATAAAAAGACATAGGCTTACAGAATGGATACAAAAGCAGGACTCATCTTTCTGCTGCATACAAGAAACACACCTCAAATTCAAAGATAGCCACTACCTAAAAATAAAAGGCTGGGAAAAGACTTTCCAATCAAATGGTCTTAAGAAACAAGCGGGTATAGCCATCCTAATATCCAGCAAAATAGACTTCAAACTAAAATCAATCAAAAGAGATCAAGAAGGGCATTACATACTCATCACAGGAAAGATCCACCAAGATGAAGTTTCAATTCTGAACATTTATGCCCCAAATACAAGGGCATCCACATATGTAAAAGAAACATTACTAAAGCATAAACCACATATAAAACCCCACACATTAATAGTGTGAGACCTCAACACTCCACTTTCACCTGGATAGATCTCCCAAATCAAAACTTAACAGAGAAATAAAAGACTTAACTGATGTCATGACACAAATGGTCTTAATTGAAATCTACAGAACATTCCATCCTAACAAAAAAGAATATACCTTCTTCTCAGCACCCCATGGAACCATCTCTAAAATTGACCACATACTTGGCCACAAAACAAATCTCAACAGATGCAAAACAATTGGAATAACCTCCTGTGTTCTATCAGACCACCATGTTCTAAAGTTGGATTTCAACAACAACAAAAACTACAGAAAACCTACAATCTCATGGAAACTGAATAATACTCAACTGAATGGGTTAAGGAAGAAATAAAGAAAGAAATTAAAGACTTCCAAGAGATCAACGAAAATGAAGACACCACATACCCAAACCTATGGAACACTATGAAAGCAGTGCTAAGAGGGAAATTCATAGCACTAAATGCCCACATAAAGAAATTGGAGAAATCTCACACTAGTGACTTAACAGCACACCTAAAAGCTCTAGAACAAGAAAATGCAAAGTCTCCCAGGAAAAATAGATGACAGGAAACTATCAAAGTGAGAGCTGAAATCAATAAAATAGAAACAAAGTGAACAATACAAAAAATTAATGAAACGAAGAGTTGGTTCTTTGAGAAAATCAACAAGATAGACAAGCCCTTATCCAAACTAACCAAAAGACAGAGAGAGAGCATCCAAATCAACATATTCAGAAATAAAAAGGGGGACATAACAACAGACATTGAGGAAATCCAGAGAATCATTAGGTCATACTTCAAAAACCTCTACTCCACAAAACTGGAAACCCTAAAAGAAATGGATAACTTTCTGGATAGGTACCACATACCTAAGTTAAATCAAGACCAGATAAATTATTTAAATAGTCCAATAACCCCTAAGGAAATAGAAGCAGTCATTAAAAGTCTCCCAACCAAAAAAAAGCCCAGGACCAGATGGTTTCAGTGCAGAATTCTACCAGATCTTCAAAGAAGAGTTAATACCAATACTCTCTAAATTGTTATACACAATAGAAACAGAAGGAACATTACCAAACTCCTTCTATGAGGCTACAATTACCCTGATTCCTAAACCAAACAAGGATACAACAAAGAAAGAGAACTACAGACCGATCTCCCTCATGAACATTGATGCAAAAATACTCAATAAAATACTGGCAAACAGACTCCAAGAACACATCAAAACAATTATCCACCATGATCAAGTAGGCTTTATTCCAGAGATGCAAGGGTGGTTCAACATACAAAAGTCCGTCAATATAATACACCATATAAACAAACCAAAGAAAAAAAGCACATGATCATCTCACTAGATGCTGAAAAGGCATTTGACAAATGCCTTTTGACACCCCTTCATGATAAATTTCATGAAGCGATCAGGAATACAGGGAACATATCTAAACATGATAAAGGCAATTTACAGCAAGCCAACAGCCAACATCAAATTATATGGAGAGAAACTCAAAGCGATTCCACTAAAATCAGGAATGAGGCAAGGCTGTCCACTCTCCCCATACTTATTCAATATGGTACTTGAAGTTCTAGCCAGAGCAATAAGACAACGTAAGGAGATTAAGGGGATACAAATTGGAAAGGAAGAAGTCAAGCTTTCCTTATTTGCAGATGACATGATAGTATACTTGAGTGACCCCAAAGATTCCACCAAGGAACTGATACAGCTTATGAACACCTTCAGCAACATAGCAGGATACAAGATCAACTCAAAAAAATCAGTAGCCCTCCTATATCTAATGGACAAAGAAGCTGAGAAAGAAATCAGAGATACATCACCCTTTACAATAGCCACAAATGACATAAAATACCTTGGGGTAACACTAACCAAGCAAGTAAAGGACCTATAAGACAAGAACTTTAAGTCCCTGAAAAAAGAAATTGAAGAAGATGTCAGAAAAATGGAAAGATCTCCCATGCTCAAGGATAGGCAGGACTAACATAGTAAAAATGGCAATCTTACCAAAAGCAATCTACAGATTGAATGCAATCCCCATCAAAATACCAACACAATTCTTCACAGACTGGAAAAAATAATACTCAACTTCATATGGAAAAACAAAAAATCCAGGATAGCCAAAAGAATCCTGTAAAATGACACAACCTCTGGAGGCATCACGATCCCTGACTTCAAGCTCTACTATAGAGCTACAGTAATAAAAACAGCTTGGTACTGGCATAAAAACCGACATGTGGACCAATGGAATCGAATTGAAGACCCTGACATTAATCTGCACACCTGTGAACATATAATTTTTGACACAGGAGCCAAAAGTGCACAATGGAAAAAAGAAAACATCTTCAACAAATTGTGCTGGCATAACTGGATATCAACTGTAGAAGGCTGCAAATAGATCCATATCTATCACTGTGCACAAAACTTAAGTCCAAGTGGATCAAGGACCTCAACATAAATCCAGCTACTCTGAACCTGCTAGAAGAGAAAGTAGGAAGTAGTCTTGAATGCATTGGCATAGGAGATCACTTCCTAAATATAACACCAGTAGCACAGACACTGAAAGAAACAATCAATCAATGGGACCTCTTGAAACTGAGAAGCTTTTGTAGGGCAAAGGATATGGTCAACAAGGCAAAGCGACAGCCTACAGAATGGGAAAAGGTCTTCAGCAACCCCACATCTGACAGAGGACTGATATCCAGAATATATAAGGAACTCAAGAAATTAGACATCAAAATGCCCAACAGTCCAATTAAGAAATGGGCTATAGCCAAAGGAATGGAAACACATGAACTATGAAACAATGGCTGAGGGGTCACCGACTGTATCAGGCCCTCTGAATGGGTGAGGCAGTTGATTGGTTTGATCTGTTTGGGAGTCATCCAGGCAGTGGGACCAGGTCCTGTGCTCATTGTATGAGTCAGCTGTTTGAAACCTGGGGCCTATGCAGGATCGCTTGGCTCGTTCCGGGAGGAGGGGACTGGACCTACCTGGACTGAGTCTACCAGGTTGATCTCAGTCCACAGGGGAGGGTTTGCCCTGGAAAAGGTGGGAATGGGGGGTGGACTGTGGGGAAGGTGAGGGGGGTTGGAGGGGGTAGAACAAGGGAATCCATGGCTGTTATGTAGAACTGAATTGTATTGCAAAATAAAAAAAAATAAAATAAATAAAATAAACATACAGATGATTATATTATTTAAACTGTTTGGCCATTAGCTCAGGCCTATCATTGTCTAGCTCTTACTCTTATATTTAGCCCATTTTTATTAATCTATACTTTGTCACGTGGCTCGTGGCATACCCATATCTTAAAATCTTCTCATGTCAGCAGCTGGCAGTGTCTCTCTGCTCCAGCCTTTCACTTTCTAGAATTTTCCTTTTTCTTCTTGTTCTGCCTATACTTTCTGCCTGGCTACTGGTCAATCAGTGTTTTATTTATTAACCAATTAGAGCAACATATTTAACATACAGAACATCCCACAGCACTTTTCTATTTTTCTTTTTTTAAAAAGGAAGATTTTAACTTTAACGTAGTAAAATTACATATAACAAAATAATTATCAAGCAAGAATTACAGTTACAATATAAAAGAACATATCTATCTTATATTTGTGAGTCTAAGGTTTTATATTTAACTTATCTTTTATCATAATTGATTAAATTATAACTGTAGTCTTTAACTACATCAAAGACCTTAGAAGGATATAATATTACCTAAGAAATGGGAGAAGGATGCAAGCAACTTTTGGGAGTCTTGCAAGAGTAGACAGAGACAGCTGGCAGCCTGAACAGTCACCTAATGTTCTTTTGTAAAGTTGGGACATCTGTCTTTAGCCCACAGGCCTAGAGTCTCTCAGTCACTTCTCTCTATGTCCTGTAGAATTTCTGGCAGTTTCCTCTGTGAAGCAGGAACATGAAGGACCATTTTGTCAAGCAAAGTTCAGTGGTCACCCTCCTATGGGTCCTGTATGTCCAGTTGATCAAGCAGTCCAGGCAAGAACAGTATCTTGCCCAAATGGCTATTTTTGTCAAGATGAAGACAAACTCCATATTGAGTGTCCTCGATGTTCATCTTCCTCTCTGAAGTAAATTGTTGCTGTCAGGAGCAGACATGTCTTACTGTCCAGAAAGTCTAAATTTTTTAAAGATATTTTAAATGCCATATTCTGTAGGTCTTTGAAGTTTTTGAAGATTATGTGTCTATCTGAAATATATCTATGTATACCTGGAAAACTTATCTAACATGCTACAAGTTTGACTATCATAGAAGACTAATTATTAATCTGTATTTGTAATTATCTATTACAATCTATATAAGTTACATAAACATAATGCCTCAAATGAGACTAGAAATATATATACAGTATAACAAAATTTAAATTTGTAACAATAAAGTAAAATCCAAAGCAATGTAAAACATTTTTAAACAAGTTGTTCTTTAAAAGTAGGTTTAACAATCTACCCTTTTATCCTATCATATCTATATCTTATATATCTATACCAATCTGGTCTTGATTTAAATTTGGTGTGTGATACCTGTCCAGAAAATTGTCCGTTTCTTTCAGATTTTTCCAATTTTGTGGAGTACAGGTTTTTGAAGTATGACCTGATGATTCTCTGGATTTCCTCATTGTCTGTTGTTTTGTCTCCCTTTTACTTTCTGATTTTGTTGATTTGGATGCTCTGTCTCTGCCCTTTGGTTAGTCTGGATAAGGGCTTGTCTATCTTGTTGATTTTCTCAAAGAACCAACTCTCTGTTTCATTGATTCTTTGTATTGTTCCTTTTGTTCCTATTGTATTGATTTCAGCTCTCAATTTGATTATTCCCTGGTGTTGATTTCTTCTGTTTCTTCTGTGTTGAGATGTTCAGGTCTTGGTGATGTAGAAGGGCTAGGTTCTGATGGTGCCATGTTGGTATTTATGTTGTTGATTGTATTTTTACACTGGTGTCTACCCCTCTCTTTTTCCACACAGTGCAATCTGTGTCTGTGTCTGTGTCTGTGTCTGTGTCTGTGTCTGTGTCTGTGTCTGTGTCTGTGTCTGTGTCTGTGTCTGTGTCTGAGGGAGTGATTCTTGGTCCAATTGATACTGTTGATCTAGTGGAAGCTTTTGGTCAATCAGAGCTCTTGGTCCAATTGGTGTTGAAGGACTCTGTGTCTCAGGGAGCAGCACTTAGTCCAACTGGTGCTGATGGTCTCTGTCTCAGGGAGTAGCTGCAGTCTCAGGGCTGGGGGGGGGTTGGGATTACCGGGTCTGGTGGGGGATGCTGGTAGACCAACCTGTCTGTAGGCTGCCTGCCTACAGGCCTGAAACTGGGACTGCAATTGGTGGTGGTGTGGGGGTGCAGAGTTATGCCCCTGGGCCCAAAGCCTAGAGGCTGTGGTATTCAGGTATGAGGACAAAGACTCACCTATTAGTCTAATCAGCACTGGCAGGCTCTGTCTCAGGGAACAGTTGCAATCTTGGAGGGTGAATGGGGATTGTGGGTTATAGGGTCTGGTGAGAGATGGTGGTAGTCCGACCTGTCTGCAGGAGGTCTGCCTACTCAGATAGTTATTGTTTAAATCTGGTTTTATCATGTAATATTTTGTTTACTCTGTCTATGGCAATTGAGAGTTTTGCTGGGTTTAATAGTCTAGGTTGGTATCCATGGTCTCTTAGTGTCTGCATAATGTCTGTCCAGAACCTTCTGACTTTCAGAGTCTCTATTGAGAATTCAGGTGTTATTCTGATGGGTCTTTTATAAGTCACTTGGCCTTTTTCTTTTGCTGCTCTTAATATTCTTTCTTTATTCTGTATGTTTAGTGGTTTAATTATTATGTGGCAAGGGGACTTTTTTTTGGGGGTTTAGTCTATTAGATGTTCTATTGGCTTCTTGTATCTTAAGTATTTCCTTCTTGAAGTTGGGAAAGTTTTCTTCTATGATCTTATTGAATATATTTTCTGTGCCTTTGAGTTGGTATTCTTCTCCTTCTTCTATCACTATTATTGTTAGGTTTGGCCTTTTCATGGTGTCCCAGATTTCCTGGACATTTTCTTATGACTTTTTTGACTTTGGTGTTTTCTTTGACTGATGAATCTATTTCCTGTATTGTATCTTCTACATCAGAGATTCTTTCTTCTATCTCTTGTATTCTGTTCATTATGCTTGCATCTGTGTTTCCTGTTTGTTTACTCAGATTTTCTATTTCCAGCATTCCATATGTTTCCATATTATTCATCATTTCTGTTTCACTTTTCAGGACTTGAACTGTTTCCTTTACATGTTTAATGGCTTTTCCATGTTTTTCTCGGCTTTCTTTAAGGGATTTATTGATTTCTTCTAATTTTTGTTTCTCTTTTCCTCAGTTTCTTTATTGATTTCTTCCAGTTTTTTGTTTGTCTTTTTCTCAATTTCTTTAAGGGAATTTTTTATTTCCTCTTTAAAGGCCTCTACCATCTTCATGAAGTTATTTTTAAGCTTGCTTTCTTCTGCTTCTTTTATATTGTGATGTTCAGGACTTGCTGTTGCAGAAGGGCTAGGTTCTGGTGATGCCATATTGCTCTTTATGTTGTGTGTAGTTTTGCACTGGCATCTACCCATCTCTTCCTCCAATAGGTTCAAGAGGTATCTGTGTCTGAGTGAAATGCTGTTGGTCCAATCTGTGCTTCCTGTGTCTATGTGTCAAGGGGGTCCTCTATGTCCAATCTTAGCTCTTTGTCTAATTGGAGCTGGAAGATTCTGTATCTCAGGGAGCTACTCTTGGTCCAATCTAACTAGCTGATTCTGTATCTCAGGAAGCCTCTTTTGGTCCATTCAGAGCTGGCAGAATCTGTGTCTCAGGAAGCCACTTTTGGTCCAATGAGAGCTGATGGATTCCATGTCTCAGAAAGTTACTCTTGGTCCAATGAGAGCTCTTTGTCCAATGAGAGCTGGCAGATTCTGTGTCTGAGGAAGTTACTGGGGTCACAGGCCGATGGGTATTGGGGTATGGCATGGGTCTTTTACATTGCAAGTTATAATGGGGGGTTTTGGTTGCTGGCCTGCAACTGGGGCAGAGTTGGGTAGGAGTTCCTGGGTACTGCTCAGTCAAGGATTTGACAGGGATGCATAAGACAAGGGGGAAATGAAGAAACAACCTGCATCTATCTTAAGCTTAAAAGTCAAATTAAAGTAAAGTCAAACTAGGTTCAGTCCTGTTTATGATTATACTTCTGCTTCTTAAGGATTGAGTTATGCCTAATCTGTAATCTTAAGTACAAATGATTCTGTACTGACTGTTCCAGGAATGATAATCAGGTCTTTATTTCAAAAAGTTGTTTATAACCACCATGCAAAACTACCTTTGTTTCAAAAGGTCACATGACCACCTATGACTTCTATGTTATGACTACCTGTTGTGATTACCTTGTTTTGACCACATTATATTCTGATCCTGCAACCCTGCCTATTTCCCCCATTTGGAAACACCCTACACTTGAGATCTATAAAAGACTTGTCTTCTTCACACCCAATGCTGAATTCTTGAGCCCCATCTTAGGGAGCAGCAACCTATGTACATGAAGCAAAATGCTTGCTTCAATTTATTGCTAGCTCTAATTAATTTGGCCATGATGATTTGGGTCAGTGGTCTTTTTCCTCCCATCTTTGGGATTAATATTAGCACCTCTGAACAGAACTATTATTTTTATTTTACTTCATCAATATAAAGAAGTGTATTGGCCCACCAACCTCATCAAATGCAGATTTTAGTGTGTGTACCAGTTCGTATAACCTACTTCATAAAATTTGTTAATCTTTGTGTTCTCAGAGTGTAAATGCTGTGAATTTTAAGCATTTTTACTATGATTTAATATTACATCCTTCAAATCATAGGCACCTTGTGTTCCAGTTATTAAAAATGTATGTCATTTGGAAGACAAGAGGGACAAGTACATTGAAGGCTGTGGGACAAATGCTGTTTTTGGATGTGGCTTAACTGTGTCCACCAAGTAGTGTACACTAGTTCAGCAAGGGTGATGGCTTTGGGAGGATCTGTGGGGCTCTTAAGGGGTGAATCCTAATGGTTGGCCTTAGGGAACCCGATCCTGGTTTCACATGTGATCTATAGTGGTGTTTGAGAGTTGTCATAAAAGGAGCATGCCTGGCCTTACTTGGGTCTCATTGCTTCCTGTATGGAGACAGGATCTTTCCTCTGCACATGCTCCAATATCTAGCCTTGGCCATTCCTAGAACCCTGCAATACATGAGATGTTCAAAATAATGCAGTCTCAGTGGGGTCTATAGCATAGATAATTTTGTTTTAACAACATCAAATACCCTTTCTGTTAATGTATTATATCAGTGTGGGGGTTCACATGACTTCAGGGTAGGTAGAGGGTACATCAATATATTATCTATCATTTCCAATTTTGTTTTACTCTATAATTAATTTAAATTAAAATGTTACAGAACAACTGAAAAGTCGGTATGTGGGATTGAAAGCTTACATGTATGTCACCGTTATTATGAGTAAAGTTATTTGAGTGGTAGAGAAGGTGGTTTACTAGACCCATTACTATAAAGAAATATAAGCATTCATATACTCCACTACAATTAAGCAAAATTTAAAAATTTGTCATATTTTTTTCTACTTCTCCTTTGAAAAAAGACAAATAAAATTTAGAAAGAGTTATAGGGTCTCACTTGTGTTTCTGCTTCCACAGCCCACTCCAGAATTTCTAAACTAGATAAGAATCATTCTCTTCCACATGGAACAGGATGCTAAAAGAAAAATTCTGTATGAACATTGAGATAGTATTCAGCTGAATTCTTCCACTGGTAAGAAACTTGGCTAGAATGTGAAAACATGCACTATACACTAGCACAATGATATATTAATGCTAAATAATAACCAGTTGCAAGTGACACACAGAATTAAAATCTGAGCTATCTTATAACATGTTACATTAGTCTATCCTCTACACCACAGATATAAAAATTTTGTAGTTAATTTTTATCTGAAGAATAAGGTTTTTAACTCATGTAAATATAGAAACTGATCCATGTTTTAAATTTTGCTGTATATATAAACACAAACACAGAAATCAAGATATACCACTCTTAGGCATACCCCAAGACTCTGTATCCTACTTCAGAGAGAGTTGCTCATTGAATGATGTTTATTGTTGGTTTCTTCACAATAGCAGGAAATAGAAAAAGCCTAGATATCAATCAAGTGATGAATGAATGATGAAAATGTTGTTCATATACATATAGTATATTATTCATCTATAAAGAAAGATGAAAATGTAGGTAAATGGATGGAGTTTCAAATGATACCCCCAACACAGAATGTCAAATGTCACATTGTCCATTGTGTATGTAGATAACACATTGATTCTTCAGATATTTGTGTTTAAATTGGAGTATCTATATAATTGATGAAACTGGTAAGGGGCTGTGCAGGTAGTAGGGCAGGAGAATTCAAGAGAAGGTGTTATGAAGGGGAAGGAAAATAATGGGACAGAAAGTTTGAATGAAATAGAGGATGGGAGGGCAGGGAAGAGATGGGGAACTGAGAAGTGTACCTAACATCAAACACCTTTGAAAAAGGCACATGGAAACCCACTACCACAGTCACATCCATATATGCATATATACATATTTGTAAATTGAGTTACTCTACGGTGGAGGAGACAATGTCTCCCCAGACAATATAAGCCATCAAAAATGATACTCAGTGCTAGTTATAGGTTATCCCTTTTTAAGTTGTTGGTCAGTGGGGTTCTATAGGCTCCCAACCCCAAACACTGCAGGTTATTGCTAATGCCCTTGATAGTTCTCCAGAACTTGATGCTAAGACCCTATCGATGATGACACTACATACTTGAGTCACAGAGCATGGAGAAATCAAGGTGGTTTATTCTGGCTTAGAGTTTGAAGGTCTATCCCACCATGGTGGGGAGGCATGGCAGCAGGAGTTTGAGGCTGGCTTGTCACATTGAATTGGTAGTTTAGAAGCAGAGAATGAGCTAGAAGAGAGGCACCTTCTTTTGCAGTGACCCACTTCTGCCAGCAAGGCTCCATCTGCTGAAAGTGCTACATTCTTCCCATCTGCCACTCCAGCTGGGACCAAGTGTTCAAATGCAGAACCTGTGGGACACTTCACATTGAAACTGCCACAGTCTAACATTAACAGATTGATGGATGAGCATTTCTCACAAAAGTATCCCCTCATACTCCAGGCTCGAGTATAGAGGTTCAGTTGACATCAGTCCCCTTCCAAGCTTCAGTTCCTCATGTCCAGGAGGTTATATAACCAATATTAAGATTTCAGTTTCTCCTAGAGCCCTCAGTCTTTTCTTTTGTTTGTTCCCTTAGAACATGATATCTGTCTTCTAAATCTTGCTTAAATTTATGTCCTCACTTCTTTTGAAGATGGAGTCTCACCTAGAAGCATAAACTAAGTAAATCCTTTCTTTCCCTAAGTTGCCTTTGGTCAGAATGTTTGTCACATGAACAGAAAAGAAACTTGAACATCTAGGAATAAAAGAACTCTGAGAAAGCTGCAAACAGTGGAACCTAGCTGATGGGGTTTCTGAGGAGAGCAAAGACTCTGTCTGGCACTGGGCTAGGGACCCTTCCTGCAATATTTTCTTCAAGATTCTGCATCATTCCTTCCTTGTCCTTTGAGCTTTAATCAAGTTGAATTTAAAGATAATGGACTAATTTGTGTGATGAAGAAGAATGTGTTAAACAAGCTTAAGTCATTGGAAAGGAGCATGTAGCCTGTCAGAGAGATTAGGATCACTAAGCAGAAACCTGGGGTTGATCATTGGGAAAACAGGACAGTGTTTCTTTGGTGTCTGTACACAGATGCTGTTAACAGCTGTGGGCCTAGAAGTTGAGGCTTCATCTCAAACTGGCATCAGAACTTCCCTGTACTGGTTTTGAAGTTATGACAGGCAAAATATACAGAGGGACATAAAAGGCAGCTGAGGTCCGGCACTGTGTGATAGGATTGGACCCTGAGTGCACTACCAGGGAAGCCACTGTGTGACATTGTGAAGGTGACATTTAAGTTGTCATGGAAATTCTAGGATAGTAGAGTTGCCAGGACCATTGGATATCAGTCAAGAAAGTCTTTGGGCACATAATGGAGCTGGTTGAGGAAGCTATGTTTCTTCAACATTCCTCCCAGTAGCAGGTTTGAAAGGATGAGGCCCCCCAAATCTTTTGGGGCCTGGCTGATTATGAACTTCAGAAGCTGCACTTTGAACTGAAGGACACTCTGTTTACACTGCTGGGTTTTGTTTGTTCTTTGATCTTATCAGTTTTGGAGTTCATAATTAGGAAATGTTAGACTGTGAGTTGTGTTGTACCTGTTAATTCCTGGTTTGAGACTGCAGCACTAAATGCTTCTTGTTTTTTTTTAAATAAATATTTTTATTTTATCATTAATTTAATTTTACATATCAGCCACAAATTCCCCTATCCTCCCTCCACCTACCCCCAGCCTTCTCCCCAATCTACCCCCCATTCCCACCTACTCCAAGGCAAGGTTTCCCCTGGGGAGTCAGCCTAGCCTAATAGATTCAGTTGAGGCAGGTCCAGTCCCCTCCTCCCTGCACCAAGGCTGAGCAAAGTGTCTCAGCATAGGCCTTAGGTTCCAAAAAGCCAGGGCATGCACCAAGGACAGATCCCTGTCCCACTGCCTGGGATCTCCCAAACAGTTCAAGTTCATCAACTGTCTCAATTATCCAGAGGGCCTGGTGCAGTTCCATGGGGGCTCCTCAGCTATTGGTTCCTAGTTCATGTGCTTCTATAGTTTGGCTATTTGTCCCTGTGCATTTTCCAGTCATGGTCTCAATAATTCTTGCTCATATAATCTCTCTCTCACCAATTGGACTACTGGAGCTCGACCTGTGGTTTGGCCATGGATCTCTGCATCTGCTTCCACCAGTCACTGGATGAGAGTTCTATCATAACAGTTAGGGTGTTCGGCCATCTGATCACCACAGTAGGTCAGCTCAGGCACTCTCTCAAAAATTGCCAGTAGTTTATAGTGGAGGTATCTTTGTGAATTTCTGGTGACCTCTCTGGCACTCTGCTTCTTCCTATTCCCATGGGATCTTCATTTATCATGGTGTCTCTTTCCTTGTTCTCCCACTCTGTTCCTGATCAAGCTGGGATCTCTGGCTCCCCTAAGCTCTCTTTCCCCCAACCATTGCCCTCCACTACCCTCCCTCACCCCCTGTTTCCTCATGCAGATCTCATCCATTTCTCTGTCATTGAGCAATCCCTGTGTCTTTCTTCGGGTCCTCTTTTCTAGGTAGCCTCCCTGGAGTAGTGAGTTGCAGTCTGGTTATCCTTTGCTTTACATCTAGTATCCACTTATGAGTGAGTACATACCATGTTTGTCTTTCTGAGTCTGGGTTACCTCACTCAGGATGATTTTTTTCTAGTTCCATCCACTTGCCTGCAAACGTCATGATGTCATTGTTTTTCTCTGTTGATTAGTACTCCATTGTGTATATGTACCATGTTTTCTTTATCCATTCTTCAGTTGAAGGGCGTCTAGGTTGTTTCCAGGTTCTGGCTATTACAAATAGTGCTTATATAAACATAGTTGAGCATGTGTCCTTGTGGTATGATTGAGTATTCCTTGGGAATATGGCCAAGAGTGATATAGCTGGGTCTTGAGGGAGGTAAGTCCCTGAATAAAGAAATTGAAGAAGTTATCAGAAAATGGAAAGATCTACCATGCTCCTGGATAGGTAAGATTAACATAATAAAAATGGCAATCTTACCAAAAGCAATCCACAGATTCAATGCAATCCCCATCAAAATCTCAACACAATTTTTCACAGACCTAGAAAGAACAATACTCAACTTCATATGGAAAAAAAAAAAAACAGGATAACCAAAAGAATCCTGTACAATAAAACAACTCTGGAGACATCATGATCCCTTATTTCAAGATCTACTATAGAGCTATAGTAATAAAAACAGTTTGGTACTGGCATAAAAACCAACATGTGGACCAATGGAATCGAACTGAAGACCCTGACATTAATCCACACACCTATGAACATATGATTTTTGACAAAAAAGCCAAAACTGTACCATGAAAAAAAAGAAAGCATCTTCAACAAATGGTGCTGGCATTACTGGATGTCAACATGTAGAAGACTGTAGATAGATCCATATCTGTCACCATGCACAAAACTCAAATCCATGTGGATCAAAACATAAATCCAGTTACTCTAAACCTGATGGAAGAGTAAGTAGGAAGTAGTCTTGAGCACATTGGCACAGGAGATCACTTCCTAAATATAATACCAGTATCACAGACACTGAGAGCAAAAATTAATAAAGGGGACCTCTTGAAACTGAGAAGCTTTTGTTGGGAAAAAGGACATGGTCAATAAGACAAAACAACAGCCCACAGAATGGGAAAAGATCTTCACCAACCCCATGTCTGACAGAGGGATGTTCTCCAAAATATATAAAGAACTCAAGAAATTAGACATCAAAATACCCAACAGTCCAATTAAAAATGGGCTATAGACCTAAAGAGAGAATTCTCAACAGAAGAAGCTCAAATGGCTGACAGACATTTAAAGAATTGCTTAGCATCCTAAATCATCAGGGAAATGCAAATCAAAACAACTCTGAGATACTATTTTACTTATACCTGTCAGAATGACTAAGATCAAAAACACCGAAGACAGCTTATGTTGGAGAGGATGTGGAGCAAGGGGAACACTCCTACACTGTTGGTGGGAATGCAAACTTGTACAGCCACTTTGGAAATCTATATGGTACTTTCTTAAATGCTTCTTGTATTGCCAGATCATCATGAGGCTGTGGATTTGAGAAGTGGAAGGGTATGGATTATTGTTTGGATGTTAAGTTGACAAGAGGTGGATTCATAGATTTTTAAAGAAGACATGGGATTCTTGGCAATGAGCAACATGGTTGGATTCCTGCAGGAATCCCCCAACATGTGATATTTAAAGCTGAAGTGGAGACCCAAGGATGGAATGTCTGAAGAGGAAATATACAGGGTATTAATGGAATGAGTCACAGAGAGAAGCCATGTGACTATAAGAGCCAAGCACTAGAGGTAGCAATGTCTGAGCTTATTGGAGTTAATGTCATGGTAGCATGTGACATGGGTGCCAGACAGATCTACAGAAATTAATGTTATTTTCCCCTGTGGTTTAATTTTGCTTTGGTGTGATATTTTCTTGTTCTTCCCTTAAAGAATGGCAGTGCTTTCTCTTCCACAGTAGCTCTGAAGGAAGTCTGTTGTATTTTTTTTTTAATTTTTATTTTGCAATACAATTCAGTTCTACATATCAGCCACAGATTCCCTTGTTCTTTCCCCTCTCACCCCCCTCACCTTCCCCCCAGCCCACCCCCCATTCCAATCTCCTCCAGGGCAAAGCCTTCCCCACAGACTGAGATCAACCTGGTGGACTCAGTCCAGGTAGGTCCAGTCCCCTCCTCCCAGGCCGAGCCAAGGGACCCTGCATAGGCCCCAGGTTTCAAACAGCCAACTCATGCAATGAGCACAGGACCTGGTGCCACTGCCTGGATGCCTCCCAAACAGATTCAGTTGGTGACCCCTCAGCCATTGGTTCATATTTCATGTGTTTCCGTTTGTTTGGCTATTTTTCTCTGTGCTTTATCCGACCTTGATCTCAACAATTCTCGCTCATATAAACCCTCCTCATTCTCGCTAATTGGACTCCCAGAGATCCACCTGGGGCCTAGTCATGGATCTCTGCATCCAGATCCCTCAGTAGTTGGATGAGGTTTCTAGCAGGACAATTAGGGTGTTTGGCCATCCCATCACCAGAGTAGGTCAGTTCGGACTGTCTCTCGACCATTGCCAACAGTCTGTTGTGGGGGTATCTTTGTGGATTTCTGTGGGCCTCTCTAGCACTTTGTTTCTTCCTATTCTCATGTGGTCTTCATTTACCATGGTCTCCTATTTCTTGTTCTCCCTCTCTGTTGTTGATCCAGCTGGGATCTCCCACTCACCCAAGCTCTCTTTCCCTCGACCCTCGCCCTTCACTACCCCCACTCATGTCCAGGCTGTTCATGTAGATCTCATTCCATTTCTCTGTCATTGGGTGATCCCCGTGTCTTTCTTGGGGTCCTGTTTTCCAGGTAGCCTGCCTGGTGATGTGAGTAGCAGTCCAGTCATCCTTGTTCCACATCTAGTATCCTGCTATGAGTGAGTACATACCATGTTTGTCTTTCTGAGTCTGGGATACCTCACTCAGGATGATTTTTTTAGGTCCATCCATTTGTCTGCAAACCTCATGATGTCATTGTTTTTCTCTGCTGAGTAGTATTCCATTGTGTATATGTACCACATTTTGTTTATCCATTCTTCAGTTGAAGGGCATCTAGGTTGTTTCCATGTGCTGGCTATTACAAACAATGCTGATATCAACATAGCTGAACAAGTGCTCTTGTGGTGTGGTTGAGCATTCCTTGGGTATATGCCCAAGAGTGGTATAGCTGGATCTTGGGGGAGATTCCCAATTTTCTAAGAAATCGCCATATTGATTTCCAAAGTGGTTGTACAAGCTTGCATTCCCACCAGCAGTGGAGGAGAGTTCCCCTAGCTCCACATCCTCTCCAGCATAAGGTGTCTTCAGTGTTTTTGATCTTAGCCATTCTGACAGGCGTAAGGTGGTATCTCAGAGTTGTTTTGATTTGCATTTCCCTGATGATTAGGGATGTTGAGCAATTCCTTAAATGTCTTCAGCCATTTGAGTTTCCTCTGTTGAGAATTCTCTGTTTAGTTCTAATTTCTTGAGTTCCTTATATATTCTGGATATCAGTCCTCTGTCAGATGTGGGATTGGTGAATATCTTTTCCCATTCTGTAGGCTGTCGCTTTGCTTTGTTGACCATATCCTTTGCCCTACAAAAGCTTCTCAGTTTCAAGAGGTCCCATTGGTTGATTATTTCTCTCAGTGTCTGTGCTACTGGTGTTCTATTCAGAAAGTGGTCTCCTATGCCAATGCGTTCAAGACTACTTCCTACTTTCTCTTCTAGCAGGTTCAGAGTAGTTGGATTTATGTTGAGGTCCTTGATCCACTTGGACTTAAGTTTTGTGCACGGTGATAGATATGGATCTATTTGCAGCCTTCTACATGTTGATATCCAGTTTTGCCAGCACCATTTGTTGAAGATGCTTTCTTTTTTCCATTGTGCACTTTTGGCTTCTTTGTCAAAAATCATTTGTTCACAGGTGTGCGGATTAATGTCAGGGTCTTCAATTCGATTCCATTGGTCCACATGTCGGTTTTTATGCCAGTACCAAGCTGTTTTTATTACTGTAGCTCTATAGTAGAGCTTGAAGTCAGGGATCGTGATGCCTCTAGAGGTTGTTTTATTGTACAGGATTCTTTTGGCTATCCTGGGTTTTTTGTTTTTCCATATGAAGTTGAGTATTATTCTTTCCAGGTCTGTGAAGAATTGTGTTGGTATTTTGATGGGGATTGCATTGAATCTGTAGATTGCTTTTGGTAAGATTGCCATTTTTACTATGTTAGTTCTGCCTATCCATGAGCATGGGAGTTCTTTCCATTTTCTGACATCTTCGAAGTCTGTTGTATTTTATTATTCATGGAGGATCACAGACATTGATCTCAGAGGAGACTTTGAACTTGGACTTTTGAACAATGTTGGAACCATTAAGACTTGGGGATGGGGTCCGGGGCTTTGCTCTTTTTTTTTTTTTTTTGGTTTTTCAAGACAGGGTTTCTCTGTGTAGTTTTGTGCCTTTCCTGGAACTCGCTCTGTAGACCAGGCTGGCCTCGAACTCACAGAGATCCACCTGCCTCTGCGTCCCAAGTGCTGGGATTAAAGGCAAACACTGAAGACACCTTATGCTGGAGAGGATGTGGAGCTAGGGGAACTCTCCTCCACTGCTGCTGGGAATGCAAGCTTGTACAACCACTTTGGAAATCAATATGGCACTTTCTTAGAAAATTGGGAATCCATCTCCCCCAAGATCCAGCTATACCACTCTTGGGCATATACCCAAGGAATACTCAACCACACCACAAGAGCACTTGTTCAGCTATGTTCATATCAGCATTGTTTGTAATAGCCAGCACATGGAAACAACCTAGATGCCCTTCAACTGAAGAATGGATAAACAAAATGTGGTACATATACACAATGGAATACTACACAGCAGAGAAAAACAATGACATCATGAGGTTTGCAGACAAATGGATGGATCTAGAAAAAATCATCCTGAGTGAGGTATCCCAGATTCAGAAAGACAAACATGGTATGTACTCACTCATAGCAGGATACTAGATGTGGAACAAGGATGACTGGACTGCTACTCACATCACCAGGCAGGCTACCTGGAAAACAGGACCCCAAGAAAGACACGGGGATCACCCAATGACAGAGAAATGGAATGAGATCTACATGAACAGCCTGGACATGAGTGGGGGTAGTGAAGGGCGAGGGTCGAGGGAAAGAGAGCTTGGGTGAGTGGGAGATCCCAGCTGGATCAACAACAGAGAGGGAGAACAAGGAGTAGGAGACCATGGTAAATGAAGACCGCAAGAGAATAGGAAGAAGCAAAGTGCTAGAGAGGCCCACAGAAATCCACAAAGATACCCCCACAACAGACTGCTGGCAATGGTCGAGAGACAGTCCGAACTGACCTACTCTGGTGATGGGATGGCCAAACACCCTAATTGTCATGCTAGAAACCTCATCCAACTACTGAGGGATCTGGATGCAGATATCCATGACTAGGCCCCGGGTGGATCTCTGGGAGTCCAATTAGTGAGAATGAGGAGGGTTTATATGAGTGAGAATTGTTGAGAGCAAGGTTGGATAAAGCACAGAGAAAAATAGCCAAACGAATGGAAACACATGAAATATGAACCAATGGCTGAGGGGTCACCAACTGGATCAGGCCCTCTGAGTGGGTGAGACAGTTGATTGGCCTGATCTGTTTGGGAGGCATCCAGGCAGTGGCACCGGGTCCTGTGCTCATTGCATGAGTTGACTGTTTGAAACCAGGGGCCTATGCAGGATTGCTTGGTTCGGCCTGGGAGGAGGGGACTGGACCTACCTGGACTGAATTTTCCAGGTTGATCTCAGTCTGTGGGGAAGGCTTTGCCCTGGAGGAGATGGGAATCGGGGGCCGGCTGGGGGGAAGGTAAGGGGGGGCAAGAGGGGGGAGAACAAGGGAATCTGTGGCTGATATGTAGAACTGAATTGTATTCCAAAATAAAAAAAAAAGAATTGGGGAACTCTTAAAGATGGGCTACATGAATTTTACACTATAAAATATACATGACCCTTTGGGTTCAAAGTCAGTGTCTTTGTTAAGGATATCTATTGCTGTTAAAAGGCACCATGACCATAGCAACTCCTATAAGGAATACATTTAATTGGTGTGGCTCACTTACAGTTTTGGAGGTTCAGTCCATTATCATCATGGAGATGAGAATGGCAGCATGTAGGCAGACATGGTGCTGGAGCTGTGAGTCATACATCTTGCAGGCAACAGGAAATGATTGAGAAATTGGATAGTATCTTGAGCATAAGAAACCTTCAAGTCTGCCCCACAGTGACACACTTCCTCCAACAGGACCACACCCATGCAAACAAAGCCAAACCTCCTAATAGTGGCATTTCCTATGAGATTATGGAGGCCAGTTACTGTCAAACTACGACTTTCCACTCCCTGGGCCCCATAAGCTTGTAACAATATCATAATGCAAAATTCATTTAGTCCAACTTCAAAAGTCCCCATAGTCTATCACAGTGTCAACAATGTTTTAAAGTCCAAAGTTCAAAGTCTCTTCTGAGATTCACGTAATGTCTTAATTATAATCACCTTTAAAATCAAAATTAAAATGCAGATCACATAATTCCTACATACAGTGGATCAGGATGTACATTATCATTTCAAAATTTTTGGAAGACAGCATATTGAGGAAATACTGGATGAAAGCAAGATTGAATACCAGCAAGGCAAACTCCAAACTCTGCATCTCCATGTCTGATACCAAAACACTCTTCAGATTTCTAGCTACATTCATCTTTATTGACTACAACACACTTCTATTCTTGGGCTGGTTGCACTCTCTGTTTTCAGTTCTCCTTTGCAGGTTCCACAGCTCTGGGATCTCTAATGTCTTGGGGTCTTCATGACAATTCAGGCTTCAACTTCACAGCTTCACAAAATGGCCTCCCTATTAAGCCTCCATTCAGGGACACGCCTGGCACATGCCTAGCTTCAGTGGATTTCCTTAGGAATAGAGGCAAACTTCATAACCTGTTGATGTAACCAACCATCTTATTAAATAAGAAACACAGAGCCGATTCAGAGAAGAAAGCCAAGAGGTCAGAACTAAGAGCCTTACCCTTCCTGCTTCAGCCAAGAGAGCTCTCTGAAAGAGACCTACTTCCTGTGTGCATGTCTTTATATAGTCCAGCTGTTCTGCCTTCTCATTGGTTGTAAACCCAAACACATGACTGCCTCATCACTGCCTGTCTGTAGAGATGTCCAGGTCTTCTATGGTTGGTATTGAGATTAAAGGCGTGTGTCTCCAATGCTGGCTGTATCCTTGAACACACAGAGATATACCAAGCTCTGTCTACCAAGTGCTGGGATTAAAGGCATGCACCACTACCACACCACACTCTTGCTATGGCTCTAATAGCTCTGACCCCCGGGCAACTTTATTTATTAACATACAATTAAAATCACATTTCAGTACAAATAATACCACCATAATAACCTGTTTCTTTTAGCCTTAACTCTAAAGCCAGAATTATGTGGCCAAAGCTGCCAAATTCTGCTGCTAGCTGGGTCTGGAACATGGCCCCCTTGTTCAATTGCATCTTCACCAGCTTTCTTCCCTTCACTGAATGAGGTTGGCTGTCCTGAAACTTGCTTTGCAGACCATGGTGGCCTCCAATTCAGAGATCTGCCAGCCTCTGCTTTCCAGTGCTGTCATTAAAGGCATGTGCCAACATACCTGGCTCTAAAATTTTCTTTAATTCACAGGTCGGAAACTTAGCTGGGTGAATCTTGCCTTAAGGTTGCCACTCCCTTTATTCCATTTCTAATCTGTTTATATCCTTGAACACAGAACTTAGTTCCATTCCACCTTTTGGTGTTCCTTTTCTCCTTACATTTTACATTTTGTAATTTATCCTGCTAGGCATGATCTTTTTCATTATAAATTTTTACTTGAGTTACCGCTAATAACCACACTACAGAGTCTATACTAGGCTGTTTTGAGATTTCCTCTGACAATGAAATTAATCCAAACTTCTCTACTTTAGCCTCAGGTAGCCTCTTTGGACAAGGTCCAAAGACAGCCACTTTCTTTACAGAACATCACAAGAATGATCTCTAGGCAACATACCAAAGTGCTCCTCTGAAACCTCTTGATTGAGTTCCCAGTAGTTCAAATAATTCTTAGCACCACTGTGTTGCATGCTCCTACTAGTATGGCCCATTAAGCAGTGCTTAATGCATTCCACTCTTTTTCTAACCCAAAGTCCAAATTCTTCAAACAAAAACATGTTCAAATCTATCATAGCAGTACCCAAGTCCCTGGTACCAATCTGTGTCTTACTTAGGGTTTCTATTGCTGTGAAAAGACACCATGATTTTGGCAAATTCTTATAAAGAAAACATTTAATTGGTATGGTTCAGAGTTGGTACTCAAATCTACTAGGAAACCCTCCAAACTATAGGATTAGTATATATCTCTGAATAGTAACCTTAAATGTAAATTGTTTTAACTCTGCTTGACTGGATGACAAAACATCCTCCAGCTGTTCACTGTCTGCAAGCAACACATTTCTACTGACAAAAATATGTATAGAATGAAAACACAGGAGGAAAATAATATTCTAAATGAATAGAATATAAAAGAATGAGGGTTTATTTGACACAATAAACTTCCAAAAATGTAAGTAATAATATTGCCTTAACTCTTTGAGATCTACCTGTCTTTGCTTCTAGACTGCCGGGATTATAGACAAGTGGATTATAGGCAAGTGCCATTACACCTGATCCCAATTCTTATTAATGCATCATTCAGAACATAAATTGACAAGGAAGCATCAGAGATAAACCACTTTAGCTAAAAGATACTTTATACACAAGTGCCAAGCACTTCATCCAACAACTATGGAGGACATATCCTTCTCAACAATACACAAATGTTCCTCTAAAATATTTTAGCTCAGAAGACAGTGTTCATAAAGACCAACAAATTGAAATGCTTCCTGCCTTATAAAATCAAATACAGCTGGATGGTGGTGGCGCATGCCTTTAATCCCAGCACTCAGGAGGCCGAGCCAGGCGGATCTCTGTGAGTTCAAGGCCAGCCAGGGCTACCAAGTGAGTTCCAGGAAAGGTACAAAGCTACACAGAGAAACCCTGTCTTGAAAAACAAAAACAAAAACAAAAAATCATATACAATTAGAAATGAACAACAAAAGAAACAACAGAAAATATGCAAATATATAAAGAATGTATGATCAATGAATTATAAAAAGAAGACACCTAATTTGATAATTTCAAAAGATGCAAAAAATGACATTGGCAAATTGAATGTCTCCTCAGGATGAAAACTGTGAAGAAACTTGGAGTAGGAACATAATACCCTAAGATGATAGAGGTGATATATATACAGCCAGCAGCTTTCGGAATGACATCAGCTCTTAAAATTTTGAATAATACAAGCACATTCCCTAACTTTTTTATTCATCATTGTTTATGAAATCTTCATAAAAGTAATAAATCAAGAAAAAGAAAAAGAACCATTCACTGTTTCTCTTTTTTAATATAACAAAATTACATATTTTAAAAATATAGAAACATCTCAAAGAGTATTAGAAATTCAAGATAGGAACAATTTTACAACCTCATGTTTAGTTTGTGTTAGGTATATTGTGTTTGATATTCTCTTTTTGATTGAACATATGTATGAAGATTTATAGTGTTAGATGATTTGGGTGATATAGAAAGTAAAAATGCAAATGCAAGAGAAGACATTAGAGTAGGCACAAAGTGATGGCGCAATTCTCAATATTCCTAAATGTCTTTGCTGGACAACCTTGAGTATATTCAATTAAAAAATAATTGATGTTTGTTGGCAGGACATTGAAATAAAGACCAAACACATCTTTGTTGAGCAGCAGGAAGCACTTAGGTGCACAGCATGACAATGGGATCTTCATCTGAGATGATTGCTCAGTAGGGGAAAGTGGTTATCATCCATCTGAGTAAGTGCTTTGCTCTGATTGTACTCCAATCACAGGTAGGAACACCAAGCATTATAAACTTGTGTCCTAAGGCTATCTGACTAAACAATAAATTAATCATTGGTCTATTCAAGACCCTTCATGGCCACACTGAAGTTAAACTTTTGTTTTCTTGATTTCAGAGGGTTTTGTTGTTTTTGTTTTTCTTGGTTATTTGAGAAAGAACTTAAGGATGTGTAGGGAGCAGGAGAGGATCCAAAAGGACTTAGGGGAAGGGAAAGAATATGATCAACTGTATCTAAATTTAAGAATTGTTTTAAATAAAAAATATTAAGAAGGAAGTGACAAGTTTATATTGTATTATCTGTGATGTTCTGTAATATTCTTTCATGCTCAACAGTATATTTATATTTTATTCCTAATGATATATGTATGTATAATTCATTGTTTTAATTGATTTGTGTTTTATTGAATGAATGTCCTCAAACTTATGTATCTATTTTTTTATTCCTGTATAATTAGTCATATTCAACTTTGCATAATTATTTACATTATAGTAATAAACACTATTTTTTGGTGTGGCTGTAGTGAACTTTATTGATAGCATTAAAGAGAGAATGGATCCCTCAGCCCCTCCCTTTCTTCTGCGGTTCAGGGATGGAAAATGTGAGGCAGATGTTCAGTGTTGGGCACTGAGTTGGGTCTGGAACTCCTTCACGGCTCATGACCACTTTTGTATTTTTGCTGGGATGAGTGGTCCAGTGCTTCTTATGCCTCAGAGGCCATGTAGGCCATGAAGTTCACTGCCCTGCTGCTATAGCTGTATTCATTAGCATAACAAAAATGACCTTTACAAAGTTGACATTGAGAGCACTGCCAGCCTCAGTATCTAAGATGGAAGAGTCAATATCACTTAAATTTTCAGGTGACAACCTGGTCCTCAGTGTAGTCTGGGATGTCCTTTAGTGGGCCCTTGGTTGCCTGATTCACCATCTCCTTGATGTCATCATATCATACTTGGCAGCTTTCTCCAGGTGACATGTCAGATCCATGTCAAATATCTTGTAGATAGGAATGCAGAAAGCCATGCCATCTAGTTCAGCTCTGGAATGATCTTGACACAGCCTTGGCAGCACCAGTAGATGCAGGGATGATGTTCTAGCCATCACACCACAGATTCCCAGAAGATCCATCCACAGTTTTCTGGGTGGCAGTCATGGCATTGACTATTGTCATGAGTTCTTCCACAATGTCAAAGTTGTCATGGATGACCTTGGACAGAGGGGTTAAGCAGTTGGTGATACAGGAAGAGTTGCTGACAATCTTGACTCAATTTTCATACTTCTCATGGTCCACATCCAAAACAACCATGAGGGCATCATCAGAAAGGGCAGAGATGAATGACTCTTTGGGTCCCATCTTTCTTTTTTTTTTTTTTTTTGGTTTTTTTCGAGACAGGGTTTCTCTGTGTAGCTTTTCACCTTTCCTGGGACTCACTTGGAAGCCCAGGCTGGCCTCGAACTCACAGAGATCCGCCTGGCTCTGCCTCCCGAGTGCTGGGATTAAAGGCGTGCGCCACCACCGCCCGGCGGGTACCATCTTTCAAATGGGCTCCAGCCCTCTCTACTTGTGAAAACATCAGTAGACTTCACAACATACTGGGCACCAACATCATCCCTTTTAATATTGGCAGGATCTTGCTCCTGGAAGAAGATGACAGCCTTCCTGTTGATAACAATCTTCCCATTCTCAGCCTTTACTGTGTATATATGATAGTTTATGAAGCTATATATGAATATTTTCAACTCTACTAAGTTTTATCAAACTGAATAGCTAGATAAGTAATTACTACAACGATTACACAGTAACACTAACTACTTATAGTACCACCTATAATTTTGAGGTGGCATTTCTTATGTCTGTGTTGACAAATATTTTCCTTTTAATTTTTTAAGCTGTTGAGAGTGAAATAGTATCTGCAATATGTACTTTTCATTTAAACATTAACAATAAAGAAATAGACTCTCTGAATTATATCTCCAAATACCACCACTTCCTAACCTCACTACTTAATTACTTTTATCATTAATATCTCTAAATGCAAACTTATTTTTTAACTTGTTCATATGAAATGGAACTTAAGACTTTCCTGAAGAAAGGCAGAATTCCACACATGAAACACCTTCTTTTGCCTCACTTTCTTTCATGACATTTGTTCTTTATGTTCTTATATTGTAAATTCTCACATCACATATTCAGTCTCATTTTCTATGATTTTCTTCTTTGTTCTTAAAGCTACTATTATTTTATGCTACTCACAATTTTTTAAAATGTGAATTCTTTCAAATATTGACAAGGACATTATCTTTAGGTGGTTATAGGTAAAATGCCATGATTTGGATGTGGATGAACTCTCTACTCCCCCAGGTTTCATGTAATTGATGCTTTCTCCTCAGGGTGGTGGCCTTGGAAAATTTTGTTTGAGTTGTAACAGGTAAAGCTTAGAGGATAGTCCTAAGTATATTGAGGATATGGTCTCAATGTCCAGTTGGAGAGATGGTTCAGAGTTGAAAGTGTGTACTGCATTTGCACAGGACTTTGGATCATTTCCAAGTATGTAAATAATTCACAACAAGCTGTACTCCAGCTTGAGGGTAAACTAATGCCTTTTTTTTCACCTCTGCAGGTGCCTTCACTCACTTATATAACCCCTCAAAGTTTTTAATTAAACTTTTTAAAAAGAAGATATACAGATGTAAATTATGTATAGGAAAGTATTCATGATATCAATTAAGAGTGAAAATTAGAAAGGAACACAAAGAGATGACAGACTATAGAATATATGTTAGAATTTAATATAGAATATAAAAAAACTGATCCATTAGAACATAATAGACAGCGATGCCACCAACATCTGCTGACAAAGAGCAGCAGAAATGCTCACATGCAGTGGGTGAAATAAAAAAAGTACTTAGGAACATTTAGAGCCAGGTAAAATTTCCTAAAATTACAAAAAAGAGGCTTATCATTAAATACCAGAGCCAAATAATTTAGAATTCATCAAATTAATAAAAAATCCACACCACATACAACTTTACAGAAGCATCTGAGCTGAAGCTCATGACAGACCTAGCCTGTGGAAGACCCAGAATCAATCACAATCACCTCAAAAGTAATGTAAACAAAAGCTTGCAATACTGATTCTCTTTGCCACATCTAGAAGTGTACAAAATATTCTTTGTAGGTAAGTGAATAAGGAAAGAGCGGAATATCCATATAAAGTGAATCATTAATCATCATTAATAATAAATGGCCCACTATGAGAAAACACAGAAGTCTAAATGAAAACAGAATGAAGTTAGTCTAATAGAGCCACATGCTGGATCAAAGCAATAAAACAAAGTATTGGAAGACATGACTCAACAATGACATAAGGTAGTGATTACCAGGAGCAATGGCAGGAAATGAGAGAATACAAGCTCTTCAGAGCATCAACACTATTCTGCTGGAGATTATAAAGACAAGTGAATGTTGTTCTGTTTTGTCAAAATCAACTTAACTGCATTCCAGACAAACAACTCCATGGCTGTTTGACAGAGACTGCCACCTGCTCACTGCCCCCCTTCATCACCGTGAGACTCCAGTGATCCTAATCAGTTCCCCAACAGAGACTGTCCCTAACCACTGTCCAGCCACCACAAGTGGCAGGAGGTCCAGACTTTTCGGTCCTTGTGGGACTTACCCTAGTCATGCCAGTACTAAGACAGGGCTTTTCGTTTGTGCTATCAAGCCTTGAGAACCAGGACAAGCCCACACTCCGTGGGAAGTTTGTTCCAAACTTCTTGACCAAGATGCTGCAGTCACCATATTGTAGCTGACAAACAGAATATCTGGGGCAGAGGTTATAGCACTAAATGCCAACAGACAGAGGACATCCACATCTTAACCCTGCTATGAATTAGCTCCAATCTTAAAACTATAGACATTTCTACTGAAAGAAGAAAGGCAAATAGAACAAAAAGGAAAAATTAAAAACCTCATCCAACAAACTAACTATTTGTGTGAAAAATCTCAATTACAGAAATAAGAACAGTTTGAAAAAAAAAAACAACAAAATACAGGCCTTGACCTCAAAAAGATTCATTTGCCTCTGACTCCTGAGTTATGGAATTAAAGGCATGTGTCGCCAGGCTTAGCAGAATATAGATTTTTAAAGAATGTTATCATCTTCTGGATTTCCTAGGTGTCTGTTATAACATCTCTCTTTTCACTTCCAATTTTATTAATCTGAAATTTTTTTCTGTCTTGTGTTTAATTTGTGTAAGTGTCAAACATACAGATTTTCTCGTAGAACAAACTCTTTTTCAATGATTATTAGTATTGTTTTTTCTTTTGTTGTTGTTTGGTTCTATTTTATTTCAGACATGGTTTTGATTATTTCGTTCCATCTACTCTTTATGCATATTACCCCTTCTTGTTTTTCTGGAGCTTTCAGGTCTATAGTTGTTAAGTATGAGATTGCTTAAGTTTTTTTTTGTTTTTATGTAGGCATTTAGTGCTATGAAGTCACCTTTAAAAAAACCTTCTTAATGATTCTTTGTGGATTTCATACCTTGTATCCTGATCCCATGCATCTCCCTGTCCCTTTGCCTCTGTCTTTGCGACCTTACTCCCACAGCACCCTCCCCCTATTTTAAAGCATTACTAAGAAACAAGCAAAACCCAAAAAATCCAAAGCAACTAATCAACCAAAAAAGAAACCTCAGTGTGGAAGCTGTAGTGTGACTCAGTGAGTCACGCAGTGTACCCTTAGTCCATACATCTTTACTTGCAAGTGTTGATTGTAAAGGATCATTGATCTGGCTCCAGGCCTCTAACTTCTGCTACCCTATTGATACTGGGTCCTCAATGTGGCTCCTCCTGGATATCCTATTGTTGTCTTGTGTCACAGAGATCCTGCAACTTTGGATCAGCAGGTCCTGCTCCTTCACATGATCAGCAGTTCATAGATGCGGTGGATGTTGGAGTGAGTTAACTAACCCAGTCCTAGGTCTGGGTGGTAGCTGGATTGGTCAGCTCATCAGCTTTCCCTCATGGGCATAAACAGGGTGAGCTCTCCACCACTGCCCCAGCTAGCTCAGCCAAAGCATCAGGCAACAAAAAGAAGGGCCATTTCTCCTGCTCTCATGCCCTCAGGCTGGCTCACCCACACTCACATCGCCAGGACCAGCTCTACTGTTTCTTCCAGGCATGATGTATGACCCACTGTCATGATTAGAATTGCCTGCATTTTGTCCCATAGATTTGTGTGTGCTGTTTTTTTATTTATTTTTTTTTAATTAAAAAGGTTTTAATATTCTTTTTGATTTCTGTCTTAACCCAATTTTCAGTAAGTAGTAAATACTCAGTTTCCATAAATTTGCTGTTTCTTTTGTTGTTGATATCTAGCTTTAATTTGTGGTTTACGATTAGGATTAGTGTATTATTTTGGTTTTCTTTTATATGTTGACACTTGTTTTGTGTTATATATAATATGTGGTCAAATTAGCAGAAATTTCCATGGACTGTTGAGAAGAGAGGGTATTTGTCTTCGTTACTTAAATTGTTATGACAAAACACCATGACTGAGACAAGTTATAGAAGAAAGAGGTAAATTGGGTGTCTTAGTCACTGTTCTACTGCTGCAAAGAGACTCTATGACCAAGAAAACTCTTCTTAAGAAAGCATTTAATTTGGGGCTTGCTTACAGTTTCAGAGGTTTAGTCCGTAATCATCATGATGGGGAGCACAGTCACATGTGTAGCATGAGAAAAGAATCTGAGAGCTTGCATTGTGATTTGCTCGATAAGAAAGAGAATCTGGGCTTGACAAGGGATTTTAAAACCTCAAAGCCCAACACCAGTGACACATTTCCTCCAACAAAGCCACATCTATCTCTTTTTTTCTTTTTCAACTTTATTTACATAAGGCACTCTATAATGTATTTTAAAAAAATCTTTTAAAGTCTGAGGCAGCTATAATATATTGCATTTTTTTCCATTCTTACCATTGTTTATTAAATTTAACATAATTTCTTTATTGAATCTATGGGACCTTCACATCATGTATCCTAATTCTGCCTACCTCCCAACCCCTCCATATCCTACACTTATCCCTGTAGTGTCCCAAAAAGAATATTTAAAAAAAATCAAACAAATCCAAAATAAAAAAGCAAACAAACAAAAACAAAAAGTAATAAAAAAAACCCCAAAACCCCAAGAAAACAACCAACCAACCAACCAACCAAACAAACAAACAAATCTCTTTGCTCCTCCATCGTTCCCACCTCTCCAACACCTCTTCATTTGTCCTGGTGGCTTTGGGAGCTGCAGTGCGTCACACACTATACCCTTTTGTCCAATCAACTCTACTTGCAAATGTTCACTGCAATGAGTCATTGGTCAGGTTCAAGTCCTCTGGTTTCTGGTACACCTTCATCACTGGATCCTCACCAAAACTCTCTCAGACATCCCTCATCCATCTCGAGTTATGGAGATCTTGTGGGTATCATTTCAACAGACCAGTTCCTTCACTAGCTCCTTCAGGTTCTATATAGGATAGATGTTAGAGTGGGCCAAGCCCACCTTGGGTGGTCGTGGAGCTGATCTACAGGGCCATGGACCCAGACATGGCCCTTGGCAGCAACCAGGGCTGGGACAACACCATGGTCCTGAGTGGTAGCACAGGCCACTCAGATCTGTATGGCCCCCTCTGCAGCATGGCCTCAAGACTCCAACAAGGCCACAAGTGGTGGCCCAGGCCCTGGGACTCCCAGTGGCCCGTGGTGGGCCACATACTTCAACGTAGATTCCGGCTACAGTAGAATTATAGATGCAGACTTGGTCCTCTACAGTAGCCTGGGTCTGGAGGTCACCTAGGTCCAATTTGGCAACATGGGCTTTCAAGATTGGCATGGCCCCAGTGGCAGTGTGGCCTTTGGATACCACACAGCTCCATGCGGTGGCCCAAACCCTGGGAATCTGAATGGCCCTCATGTTGACAGGCACCATGGAAATCAACCCAGACCCTGGCTGCAGTAGGGCCATGGACCCAGATATGGCCCCCAGGTGCAGCCCTGGCCTAGATGTCACTATGCACTAGATAGCAGTATATACCTTTTAGGTCTATATGGCCCCGGATGCACCATGGCCCCAGAGCACCAACATGGTCCCTGGTGGCTGGCTGGTCAGACCCTCTAACAACCACATAGATCCCTATTGCAACAGGAGTCACAGACATCGACTCAGATCCAGGCTGCTGATGGGCTACAGACCCAGTCATGGCCCTCTATAGCAACTTGGGCCTAGATGACACCATGGTCTTGCAGATCAGCATGGCTCCATCAGCAAAATGGCTCTTGGACACCTACATGGCCACTGGTGGCAGGCCAGACACTGGGCACTATTGTGGTCTTTTGTGGCCACATGCGTCATGGATGGCCACAAAGATGCTGGCTGTGGGAGGACCATAGACCAAGACATGGCCCCTGGCAGCAGCCTGGGCCTGGATATCACCGTGGCCCTGGGTGGCAAAAAGGCCTCCCATATCAGCCTACTACTCACTGCCTTCTCTCAATTCTTCTGTTCCTCCTCTTTCCATAGCACATGAACCATTACTCTTTGCTTTCTCTATCATTTCTCCACCACATACTTTCTCATCCTGATGGGTCCCACCTTCTGGACACTGTTGTCTCCCTACCAGTCCAGGTCTTGAGGACCCATGCTTGGCTGTGGGTGGCTTAAATCCACCTGAGCCGAGTCCTCAACATTGTTCTTATCATTTTTTAAACTTATTCTCTAATACAACACATCCTGACTGCAGTTTCCACTCACTCCACTCTTCCCAGTCCTCTCCCTCCCCTAAATTCACTCCACTTATGCTTCCCTTTAGAAAAGAGGAGGCCTCCAAGGAATATCAACCAAACATGGCATAACAAGATATGGTAAGACTAGGCACAAACTCTCATATCAGGGCTGGTAAAGGCAACCCACTAGGAGGAAAAGGGTTCCGAGGGCAGACAGAAGAGTCAGAGACACTCCCACTCCAAATTTTAGGATTCAGATAAAAACACCAAGCTCACAGCAGTAACATAATTGCAGAAGACTGAGCTAAGACCTATGCAGGCTTTGCAATTGCTGCTTCAGTCTCTCTGTGAGCCCTCATGAGTCCTGCTTAGTTGATTCTGTGGGCCATGTTCTCCTGGTCCTCAACCACTCTGGCTCCAACAGTTCTTCTTGCCTCTCTCTTCCATGGGTTTTCCCAAGGTCCGAGGGAAGGGACTTGATGGAGATCTCCACTTTGTGCTCTCTCTTTATCTAATGTTGGGCTATGGGTTTCTGCATCTACTTCCATCAATTACTGGAGAAAGAATGCAGATTGGAATAGGCACCAATCTGTAAGTATAACTGGATACCATTAGGAATCATTTTATTGATTTTTTCTATCCTGGGTTTCATGGCTGTCCAGCCTTTGGTTCTTCGTCTTTCTGACAGGGTCAGTCATGGGCTCCTTTTCCTGGTGTAGGACTCAAACTAGACCAGTTATTGATTTCCCATCCCCACAAGTTCTATGCCTCCATTGTCCTCACATATCTTTCAAGGAGGATAGACTGTGGGTTGAAAGTTTTGTGGCTGGTTGGTATCTCAGTCCCATCAACGGAAGTGGCATGGTGACAGGAGATAGCCAGTTCAGACTCTGTAACCTCCATTACTAGGAGCCCTCTCTAGGGTCACCCTTGTAGAATCTGGCAGTTTCTATTGCACTAAGTTTCCACATTGATCCCCAAATGCCTTCCATTTCCCTACACCTCTTCCCATACTGTCTCCCTCCATCC